>NC_088879.1:1871240-2014255 GCF_032884065.1 Artemia franciscana | reverse complement strand
AAGACTTTCAGTATCACACCCCCAAAACGCCTCATTTTGGTAAGTATCTGAAGGCTTGCAATAGCCTTGCGGACGGCTAAATTAATATGGGTTCTGAAACTACAGTCACTAGTGAAAGTTACTCCTAAGATTTTTATTTCGTTCACAATCGGGAAAGGGACTAGAGGCATATCTATATTCCGCTCCAGAGTGTTGAAACGAATTATCTTCGACTTGGCTGCGTTGATGGTAAGATCATGACTTGAGCATTCGGTCTTCAGCTGATAAAATAACAGGTCTGAAAACTGCTTTGTTATGATGTTGTTTTCGACCAGGTAAGCGAGGTAAGCACTATGGGCACATCACCTACAAACTTGTAACGGTCGTGGTGATAATTAAGCAGAGAATTAATTACAGCCAGAAAAATTATTCCAGCTAATTTCGTGCCTTGTGGGGCCCCGCAAGAAGTATCTGACCATGATGAATCCGAATCGTTCTCGTGGAGTGCAAAGACTTTTTGTTTTCGGCCACTTAAGAAGTCAAGTACAAGGCCAAGGGTGCGTCGTTTGGCACCCATTTCCTGGAGATTCATGCCTGCAGTCAGGTGGCGGATTAGGTCAAAGGTCTTTCTGAAATCCATTGAGCAAATGTCGACGAAACAGCTACCTTTTTCGAACGATTGGAGGACACAGTCAAACATCCGTACTAGGTAGATTGTAGTACTACACTTAGGGGGCCCACCTTACTGGAATTTATCAATATGCCCGTGAATTTGTTTCAGAAGAAACTTGAAAATGAAGGCCTCGGTTAGTTTCGCCAAGCAAGGTGTAACTGAGATTGGGCGGATATCGTCGCATGCACTAGGGGGCCGCTTTTTAGGAATAATTCTAATATAGGCCCGTTTCCACTGTGACGGGAAATAGCTGGAAGCATAACACTCGTTTATGATGCTGAACAGTGGTAATGCTATGAAAGCTGCATATTCACGTAGCAATTTGACAGGTAATTCACCAGGGTATGAAGATGTATTCGGCTTGATCTTCCGTAATTCCGTTTAAACGTCGAATTCACGGACTATTATGTTGCTCTCAGGCTCACATTTTTCAAGGGTGGACTTTTCATCAGCCGTAATAGGTGGGTAGGTAGTGCAGATCTTGGTGAAGAATCCGCTCACTTCTTCCGCAATGATTAAGGACCCATCATCATTGCTGATCTTTACTCTGCTGTCAGAAGCTTGGCCGGCCACTTTTTTCACAGCGGTGTGCCACTTTTTTGGGGTCTGAAGTAAGTAACTGGTAGGGCATGGTTTCACGACCATAGCGAGCTATAGCTTTCTTTACCAAAGAGACTCTTTGACTTCGCAATTTCTTGCCGTTGATAATATCACCATAGGAATAGAGGCGAGACCTCTCTTTTATTAGTGATGTAATAGCTGGAGAGATCAATGGTTTGTCGTATTCATTAACAACAAATGATTTTGTTTTAAAGGTCTTTAGGTATTGACAGTATAAAGTGGCATTGAAATCGGATACCTTTGTATCCAAGAGCTCGCTAGTGTACACTTCAGGGAAGTCATATGTGCCACTCTATAGACCGTTTTCACCAGATGGTCGACTCCGTACAAGGACGGACAGTGACACGGGATAGTTTGGGCTTTGATAAGGACTCTCTTGCTTTCCACAGAATCGCGTTGTGGTCTGACATGCCAACGGGACCAAGAGAAAAGGGAGGGGAGTAAAAATCATCACAATTTGTGAGTATAAGGTCCAATATGCCACCCAAATAGTGGGTGGATATGTGCACTACTTGTTTTAAAGACAAACAAGATGATAACCAACTGCTCTTGGTTTGGTTAAAGTCTCCTCCTATAATAAAAGCTGGGCTACTGTATATACTTCTCAGGTGATTAATAGTCTTTTGGAGGTGGAAAAACAAGTCACCCCGGTTTCTGGCACTTTCCGGGTAATATACTGAAGCGACTAATGCAAGAAAAGCGACAGGGAAGAGATTTTGGTTTGCAAATAGCCCAGATTACTCCATGAAGTGGATCAAATAATCCCGATAATAATTTGTGTGGGATGTCTTTCCGTATGTACAACCTCCACGTATGTACACCTCCACCTAGTCAATGCTCACCTCGATCAGCAACTGTGCTCAGGAAAATTTTGTAGCTGACAAATGACCTGACCTGACCATATGACCTGGCAACCTATCAAGATTCCAAGTTTCTGTAACTACGATAACTGGGATACTATTTTGACGGACGATAACTTCAAATTCTTCCATTTTATTACATAATGACTGGCAGTTTATAACGAGAAAATTAGGCATTCTATTTTTCGAATTAAAAGTCAATGACCTTAATAGGGGGGTAGGCTGATCACTACTAGTCGAACATATCGGAGCTGGATTGAAAGGAATAAGAGATGGAATATTGGCATTTGTAGAGCAGTCTATCTAAAAAAGGATACTTTGATGGGGTTCGGTTCCTTAATGAAACGATAACTGGGATCGTCAGCTGACCTCGTTCGCCGCCACGCTTGCGGCATCGTTTTTGCTTCTTACGGTTAGCTCTTGGGGCAGTGGTCTGTCATCTGCTGTTCTTCCGAGCAAATTTAATGCTACGAGTTTTGCAAAAAAAGATGACGCCACAGTTAACTCAGGTGAAAACAGTCCAATAAATGCTTCTTTATCGTATTTGAATGACATGGCACACAACAATAGACAAATCTAGTAGTTCAATAACTAAAAAATAAACAGTATTCTTTCGTTATATTGCGTGAAACAGGCACAATTAGGCTAAACTTGGAATTTTTACAAAAAAAGATGGCGCCACAGTTAACTCAGGTGAAAACAGTCCGATTAAGGCTACTTTATCATATTTCAATGGCATGGCACATGTCAATTTTTAGAAAAAATGTTCATTGTGCTCTCCTTTAAAATTAGGAAAAGTGGATTTAGGTCCTTTTTGAAAAACGCCAAAGAATTGTTCGAACAGTTTTTGATTTCTTGGTATATTCTTCCTTTGTCATGTTTATATTGCTTAATGTTGGATTTATTTGGTACCTTCTACAGACTATTAAATTTATTTTAACGATATGTCTTGTTGACATTTTTTGTCATCTTAATGCGTTGTCTATTTCACACAAAGTAGGGAAATCATGCTCAAAAGCTGTTTCTATAAATTTTTTTGGATAAAAAATACCTCCATTTAAACATTTGTAACGCTGAACGTGCTCCCCAACCTCTCCCCCCTACATGAGCTGGTCGAAAACACAAACAGATAATTTTGTTGTCTGTTGGATTTTACCTAAGCACTGGATTATCTCACTGTTTCGACGTCATTGTCGATCGTTTGACATGCAAGAACATTAACTAAACCGCACAGAATCCCTCTTTGACGTAGATTGTTGGTCAACATGTGACAAAAATTCCAACAGAGCTCAAGTGGTTTGAGACACAACAGTATAAAATGTTCCCACTCGAGTACAATAGAGATCGTCTAAAAAAAAAACTGTTAGGTAGAATAAATATGTTATTTTAATTTTGCCCTTGTATATGAATTTGTAAGTAGCTTGGAAAATTATCCCGAATTTAGCTTTACCACTAGAATGTATTGCAACTTTTCAATTAATCTGGTTTTTTAATGAGTAGCTCCGAGCTGTAATAATAATAATTTATTTATCACCCACTATACAAAACAGAGGTTAAGTGGAGTAAATACAAAAGAAAATCAGCCAAAGAACAACAAGAAACAAAATTAACTACATACAGAAAAAGATGGATAAGGCGATGAAAATTCCCTAGCCTATAAGGCGCTTCAATAGCTAGCTTGGCACATAATTTTCCGAAAACACCAGTAATATCTGTCGCACAATACTTTTTAATCAGTTTTGTATTTCAGTAAGAACGAGGCAGATATAAAAGAAATTTGCAGTACCGGTAATAGTTTATACGAATACGCTTTAGATCACCGGTCAACAGAAGTGGTCGAATACCGGTACAGAATAGTACAGAATGATCAAAAAATTTGAGTAAAGCCAAGTTAGGGCTACTCTCCTATAGTGTCCACAATTTGTCGTACTCTTAGAGTAACCGAGCCTCAGCTTATCACTAATATCTTTGACAGCACGAGACTAGAGAGTATTCATAGAATCGCAAACTGTTATGCCAAACCAACGAAACTATTTAACACGGGGAATGCTAAAACCACCGCAGTATAGTGATTCTGAACAATTATTACCGTTGAAAACAAGAAACTCGCGCTTGTCAATATTCAGGTACAGGCAGATAGCGTAGAAAGCAGAAGTAACCAACTTTACTGAACGGGCAAGACCAGACTCAGTTTGACTAATCAGAAGAAGGTCTCCACATAAGCCAGGTATGAGATATCAGATGGTCCTAGTAGACACGTAGTCGGTATTTTTGATGACACATCTTCAATACAAGCATTCAAAATAAATGGAGAAAGAACTCCCCCTTGTCTTACTCCGCAACGAATTGGGATATGACCAAAATGAGAATAATCTAATGACTTAAGATGAAGGTAAGAATGGGAGTACCAAAAACGAAGCCCGTGAATTACCGACGGATTTACTCCTCTCTGACATAACACTGTCCATGCTTGAGTATGACAAACATTGTCAAATGCTTTGGACAAGTGTAGGGTTGCGAGATGAAGTGCGCGACGAGTGCGATGGGCATCTTTTAACAAAGAGGTTAAAGCACAGCGAGCATGCTGACAGCCTAGCCCAGATCTAAAACCAAATTGATTATCATCATTTAGAGCAAGCTTAGTGATATAAGGTAGTAGGAGGTATTCAAAAAGCTTGCTAAGAGTACATTCTACCGTTATGGGCCTATAAGAACTGCAAGAAACCGGGTTTTTTCCTTTTTTTAGAAGTGACGTGACACTATCGCATAAGAACGAATTGGGAACACACGAACTACTAAAACACATTTGATAAAAACAGTTGAAGATGAGATACCAGCTCAAAAGAATCAGGAACAAGAATCGAAACATTAATCCCATCAAGATCCAAAGATTTTGATTTTAAACCCATAATACCTTTAACAATAGCCGACTTTTCAACTGGAATCACATGTCTCTGACATAAACGTGACGGCAAGTTTTTTTCGAGTAAATATGAGAAACGCTTATGCACTGCATAATTAACCTTAACATTATCAACTTTAACAACTTTAGATTAACTTTTAACAACTTTAAAATGTCGGTCAGTGTCATATTTTCATCCAAGTTGTAATCATAAATTCTACACCACTCAGCATTGTCAAATCAATGCTGAAAACCAACATATCTGACGATTATAAACGGATATGAATCAGACAATAGATTAATTCAATCTATTTTTCTGTTATATCTAATTCTGTTTTTTTCTATTTTTATCTAAATTCATTTTTTCTTTTTTTTGTGAACTTTTTATCAGTTTTTGAACAGTTTGTACTATTCTGCTTCATTGTTCTTTGGTTTTTATGGTCTAATCTAATTTCTGACTACGTTTTAATATCATTTAGTGTATACGCTTAATTCTTATTCATTTATATTTTCTCGCTCTTTGTAAACTCTTCTCTAGTTTTTGTGGACGACTTTTAGTGTTATGATTTATTCTTATTTTCCGTTTTATGGCCTAGCCTAATGTCTGACTTTATTTTAATATCATTTAGTGCATACGCTAATTTTTGTGGATGATTTTATTGTTATGATTGATTTTCATTTTCCATCTTATAGGCCAGAGACATCCCAAGTCACTTTCCCGAGAGAGCTTCTTTAACATCTCTGCTGTCGTATCACTGTGATATACGTTCGTCTCCAAAAAAGGTAAGAGACCTCCTTAACTTACGCAGTATTTGTGTTTCGTGGTTATACAATCTGTTGCAACCTAGTAAATAGCGAACTCTAGCCATAAGTAACCAAAGCTTCAACAATACACTTCGAAAAAAAGCTCAAGTTATGAGAACCATTTTTTGAACCTGATTCAAGAATGGTATCTATGATTTCGATGTATCTGGATTTTAAATGTTTATTGCAAAGAACGGGACTTATGAATTTAAAATAGGAATTATACAAGGATAATGCAATTTCTCCCCGGGATTTGGTCCTCCGAATAGTCCTCAGTTTAATATTCAACAGCCTAATTAGTGATCTATAGAGCTTAAAGTACAATAGAAAATTTTTTAATGAGTTGTCTGAGGGATAGGGTCAAGAGGGGCTCGAGTTGCGGAGTTCTCACCGTTTATTAAAGGATTCAAATTTTATTAAAGGATTCAAATTTGGATAAATTGCCTGTTAATCATTGTCTTAGTTTCAAATAATATTCACAACATGAAATTTCATTATCTCCTTGAAAAATTAAATTAACGTAATGCTCGTCTGTTTTTTATTATTATCAGTAATTAAAATTCCACCTCATCTCTTGTCAGTGGCATTACATCTATTCAAATAGATCCGTAAAATTTGACTTTAGATGCCACCTACTCATATTTTACTCTACTTTTAATATTATCATTTTTTTAATATTATCAAATAATAACTTATTATCAAATAAATAATAAAAAATTATAATAAAATAAATAATAAAATATTAAATAATAAAAAGAATAAAAAAAATAATATGAAAAAAAAATAAAAAAGATAAAATAAATAATAAAAAAAACAATAAAATAAATAAATAAAATAAAAGATAAATAATAAAAAAACAAGAAAATAAGAAATAACAAAAATAAATAATAAAATAGTATCAAATACAGCCTTTCTATTTATAATTGAAGCTAAAATCTATTAATAACGGGGAAAATATCAGACAGTGATAAATAACACAAAAAACATTATTAATGCAAAAGTAATAATAAAAGTCTGTATATTTTTCGGCTTCATATTTGGATCCTCGGACAAAATAGGAGCTACATTTTGGTGCACAAAAATGAAGCTATATTTTAAGGAAGGTTTCCAAAAAAAAATTCCAAAAATATCGACATTTCTACTCGAATAATACATACTCGAATAAACTCATTGATAAAATAGTTTAATTATATCATCTGATAGTCTGGAAAGCTCTGGAAAGTGGCCAGGCTGTTCTTGTCGCATCCATGGGTCCCATTACTACTTATGGGGTATATATATATATGGGCTATATATTCTCATTTCTTTTGATAAAGGCATTTTTCAAAGGGAAAAAATATGAATAAAAAAAAATTAGCTTAAACAAAGTATGGATAGACAAATAAGACAAATAAACGCTGTAGAATAAACAAAAAGAGGTGAAAGGAAACTCATATTTAAATAAAACCCAGTCACGGAACAACACACTAGTCAGAATTTCTCGTGTATACTATTATATGTATATGTCTCATTTTATGTTCTAAAGTGGGACTCTATGAAAATCAAATATTCATTTTATTTTAAATCTTACGTATCTTAGGTTTAAATTAATTGGTTAATGATTAATTAATTATAAATAATTAGATAAAATTAAAATCTTATGTTAAATTAATAGAAAAATAACTACAGGTCAAGAAACTATTTTGCAACAAATATTTTGAGTCGCTGATCTGGTACGAGCTGGTCGACTTCACTGACCAGCTCGATGAATATCGATTATATTCATCTTCATCGATATTAATACTAATCATCTTATATATAATTTTTAATTCTACAATTTCTCTGAAACTTTATTGTAGCACAATTATCAACTATTTTATTTGTCAAACATTATACTATGATGCGGAAACTTATCCAAAAGTTTATTTTATATTGACATTTTGAGTTTAAACTTGTCTGAGGCTGAATATACAAAATTTTTCGATCTTCCTTGATATCAAAACCACATATAGTTTTGGTCTGTTTTTTATTAGGCTATAAATGGTTTTAAATGATATTCATCTTCGCCGATTTATATACTAATCATCTTATATATAATTTTTTTATTCTACATTTTCTCTAAGACTTTACAGTGGCCTAATTATCAACTATTTTATTTGTCAAACATTATATTATGCTGCGGAAACTTCTTCCAAAATTTATTTTATATTGACTTTTTGAGTTCAAACTTATCTGAGGCTGAATATACAAAATCTTCCATCTTTCTTATTATCAAAACCATAGGCCTATATAGTTTCGACCTGTTTTTTTATTAGGCTATAAATGGTTTTAAATGATATTCGTCGCTATTTATACTTATCATCTTATATATAATTTTTTTATTCTACATTTTCTCTAAAACTTTATACTAGCCCCATTATCAACTATATTAATTGTCAAACATTATATTATGGTGCGGAAAATCAAATAAATGCTCCGGCGACGGCTGAATATAAAGTAACTGATATTTTATTGGGCTTTAAGAAAGAATCTATCTAATACATTCGTTTCATTTTGCAATCCCAAAGACAAATAAGTTGACAAACAAAATTTGCATGTTTTGTCACAGAATTAAAAAATCTAATAACTTTGGTCACAAGCTTCCCGTAAGCTCTATGTAAATAGATTCTGAGACCCGACTGGCTATACATGATGTTCAACAAAAATGACTAAAACGATGAAAAAGACAAAAATGCTTTTTTATTTGATGATTTCTCTACAGGCTAGAAATTGCCCTCGTTTAGCTTATTCGTTTTTGTTTTTTTTGTCTGTTTTTTGTCCAACTTAGATCTATTACTTACTTTCTAGGCTCTCCTAAGAATAATGGCAGAGTACGCACAAAATGAGGACGAAAAACGGAGGCTTCTAGAATTATCCAGTGTGGAAGGAGCCGTTGAATATACCAAGCTAATAAAAGAGGCTAATATATCCCTTTTGGATATTTTAGAGACATTTAAATCCAGTCTTCCACCAATTGAGAAGGTTTTACAGCAACTACCCAAGATGTTACCTCGGGCATATTCTATAGTGACATCAAAGCTAAAGGTACTGTGGATATTACTTTTAACCCTTTTAAGTACCAAGGTAAGACAATAAAGTTCACAGATAAGCGCTTTAAAAATCATTTACTTAAAATCAAAAATAAAATTATGCGTGGCACTCTTCAATATACTCTATATGAGGTGCCAGGCACTCCTCTGTTACCCCCTGACAACTTCTCTGACGTCGATTCATTAATGACTTCCCAAGGCTGAAAAGAGTGCTCTTTCATTTTTCTTGAATAAACGACAAAAATTTGAGGGGGCTAGACCTATTGTTTGGGAAAGGAGGCTGTTCAAAAACTTTTGTAGCCGTTTTAGCTTAAAAATGCTTGATTACTGCATGAGTGGTTGCATCGTCCTGGTGGAGCACCAGCGACAATAAGCTGCGATTTTTCTCTAAATTGAGTTTCTTTCTGCGAATCCTTTCACTCGGCTTTTTGTTGCTTCAAGGTGGCAAACAGAGTCAACCCAGTCGTGAGGAGCCCATTCTTGGAGCACACAAAAAAATAGCACAAGCAGTGGAGGGGTGCAATAAATGATCATCATCCATCGATGAAATTCTCTAGAAAGAACTTCTTTTCCGAAAAGGGACTCTGAAAACTGGTTCTGTCATCAATTTTTTTTTCTCCATTTTTGAAAAATAAATTCATCATAACTAGCTGTCGTTCAAAGCAGGATTGTTTTCGATGTGTGAAATGTAAATAAACGCCAAATCACTTCTATTACTCTCGACGTTGCGACGAATTCTGAAACGAGTCGATAAATTTTATTGTCAAAAAACTTTTCAACCCTTTTTTTGTAGACCACATGGACCTGTTTTGTAGAAAATGTCTTACCTACGAGTGGTTGTCTGCTCTGGGCGACTCTGATCATCTACGGAAGGACTGGTAACCCATCCTGCGGGTTTTCAATTTAGTATATACCACAATACACTGGCTTCTAGACCCTTTGAGGGCATTCACAATACTTTCTGAGCGTAAATTCGGGTCATTGAGTGCTCCTTACCCTGTACAATATTATTTTGCATGGGGTAGTGGGGTGGGCTAACTGCTCGTACAGCTGGTAATTATCTATTTACTGAATGGAGCTCGTGAGAGGTCGCCAGAAGAGGGGCTCGTAGTCTATTTTGCAGAGCTTCAGCGTAGTAGATGCCACAATAACTTACTTCTAAACCCTTTGAGGGTTTGAATACAAAAATTTGAGGTTAAACATAGGGTCTTTGACGTTCCTTACCATATAGCGAACTGGGGTAGTTTTTGTCTTTGGAGTGGTTTAACTGTTTATCCAGTAATTATCCATTTTCTGAAAGTGTCGAGGGGTCGCATACAGATGGACTCCTAGTCCTACCCCATCCTGCTCAGCTTGAGCGTAGTAGGTACCACAATATAAGGGCTTCTAGACCCTTTGAAGACTGCCACAATATTTTTGAGGGTAACTACGGGGTCTTATACAGCTCCTTACCCTGTAACAGTTTTTTATTTGGTTAAATTCTTGTCTGGTCGGTGGGCATAGTTTTCATACTTTTGGTGACCATCTAATTATTGAGCTTAGCTGTATATACTTAATATCGTTGTTCTTCAAAGGATATTAAACAAAGTAAATATGGTCAGAATTGATATGCTTTTCTCAAATAAAAAATTTTGTAAAAGGATTCTTAATAGGACATTTTAGCGTGACTAAAAAAAAATATTTTTTTTCAGCGTGACTATTTTTTAAACCAAACTGTAAGAGTGAAATGTCAGTATATAAATTTATTACAACAGGTAAAATTATTAATTAAATTAGCGAATTAAATAAGTGATTTAGGGTAACGAACTATAAGTACATGTTTACTCATTCAAACAGTAAGCGGAACTCTCCGATGAAACTCTCTGATCAGAGTTTCTGATGAAACTCTTTCATCAGAAGTTTTCAGCCTATTCAAAATTAGTTTTCAACTCATATTGTAAGCTTAGCCCAAATATTTGTTTTTGGAAAACAAGGGGGGCCTGGAGCGACGGGTCGCCCTGTCTCAGAAATCATGTACATTTGTATGTAACATACGTAAATATCGTATGTAATATTTTTATGTTATAGGCAAATTCCCCCTATAACGCGTAACCGCATCTTGATTCAGTCCATTTTTAGTGAATAAAAGGAACCATCATTCCGAAAAAAAACCTGTTACCGACACAAAAATCTAAGATAATATATCAATCAAAATTAATACAAGATCTAATAGGCTTAGATGAGGACAGTCTATAGTTTGCAGGCCAAGTACCTTTTCAGTAAACTCTCTCCCTTATCCCTTCGCTTTGCCATTCCATCTAAACTTTAGATAAAACGTTTTTGATAAATTTTGAGATAGTTGTACGGCCCACGCTCAGGCTGGGGAAAATGTTTTCAATTTCCCACTTCCTACCGTTGGGTTACAACGCAAAAAACGTTGGGTTACATCTACGAATTACATACGAATAAAAAAAAATCGTATTTTTTCACAGATATCATGCCACAGGAAAGTGTTGATTTCTGAAACCCTGTGCTACTCAACAACAACGCCGATCCGAAAAGTCCAACAATGCTATTTAACGGTACTCTGCAATAGTTGATTGGCCTAGAACTATGGAAAAGCTATTTGAATAGCCTCCAAGTTTCAGAGGCTACATTTGGATTCGGTGGCGAATCTATCCTCACACATGTATACGCCCCGTAAAAAAAACATTATTCTTATGGATCGTTCATTATCCAGTGAAATTAAGCATCATATAGATATACACCTGGCAGCTATTATGTTGGAGGGCTGTGAATCTTTTTTACGTCTTCTAGAGGTGGAAAAGAGGTGTCTAAAGCCACAAAAGTGTACTTTTTATTGAAATCTCTATTTTCCCAAGAGAACCTCCATATTAATATGAAAGTATGATATAATTCCTGGCGGAGGGGGTGCCAACTTCCTGCCGTCTGGTGTATATCCCGGAATTCCACATTTGCTGCACAGTTCCGCCACCCAGCTGCACAGTTCCGCCACACAGTTCCGACACGCACCACCTGATGTACATAATTTCTGAGACAGGTTGACCCGTCGCTCCAGTCCTCCTTTGTTTTCCAAAAAAACGTTTGGGCTAAAATCATAATATGAGTGACAAGGGGGCGACAGCTCCCCTCTTTGTGAAAACTATAGTTTTTAAGGGAAGCGTTAGTTTTTTTATTATCGAAGCACAAATTGATAAGAAATGGAATTTGGATGTAACGAACTAGTTTGATGGGGGTGACAGCGTCTATCTTATTTAGGGAAAATTAAGGATTATTCTATTTTACTCAAAAAAGCAAATATACCTAAATTATCCGGATATATACAAATATACCGGAAATGCCCAGTGCTCTTGGATTTACGGGAAATTTATTTGAATGGGATTAATTTGATGCTTCCGGGTATTCTACAAAATAGTAACCCAACCACAATATTTCGAGTGGGAGTATATATAGATAAATCTTTAATAAGAAGAAAAAGTTTTATATGATTAATTTCGTTTGTAGTTAGATTAGGTACTTTTTGCGTTGAATTCTGTTTTTTTGTGCGTGTTCTTACTGTTGTTAATTTCCTTGCTTGTTTGTTATTTATTTATATTTTTGTGTATATGGCCCACGGGTTTTTGACATACACTTATCTATCTATACCTAAATTATCCCTTTTTGTTAGATCAATTTTATGCAAAAGCCAAACCTAATTGTGAATTGTGACGGCTGGGGGTGCTACAGCTCCTAAAGGTACAGGACAGTCCTGAATGTGATATTAAAACAAACACTAATTAACCAATCTCTTCAATTGAAAGTAAAGACCAACAGTAAAATTCAAAATACAACAGAAATAATCCACTATATGAATGATCTCCCCCCCCCTGGACTCGTTACAATAAAGCAAGACTTTGTCCGTGATTCGTCCTGAATCAATTCTCTGACAGTAGGGCAATGTTATCGCTTTTTTTTGACAAGGCTTTAACTATGATAGTAGGCTGAGAAATCCCCTTAAAAACAGAACAGTCTAGGTTTATTTTGTGGTTTTCTTTTGCTCTTTACTTGCATTAAGATGTTTTTTTCATTTCATACAGTAGTTAATGCTGAATGTTCCGTTTAATTTCTAGAAACCCTCTGTCCACAGAGAAAGAAGAATTCTATAATTATGACAGCTAAAACTTATAAGAAAATTTTCATATAAAAATAGGAAAGAGGGAAATCACATCAGAACAATTTTAAAGTTGTTGACACAAAATGTTTGACAAAGGCTTTTGGATATGAAACCGAAAACTAGAATCTCCGTATTCTATTAGAACTAAGTTATTTATCAAAGTATCATGATCTTTCCAACACCTTTTTTCTCCAGGTTTTTTGCTTGCTAAGCACAAAATTTGCTCTAAAAATTTCCTAAATAAAAATTCGTTTTGCTGAAACTTCCGTTTCTGCTACTTTGGAAAACCACAACAATACAAATGCAACAGAAGTATAAACATTGGTAGTGTTAAGATGAGCTGCTACTCTGATTATACAATTGAAACTTGTAACCTGTAGTCATTGTTTCCGCCATCCCAGATTTTTCTGCGATTGACCGAATTCCCTTGAAAAAAAATTGGGACTATGAAATTCCTCCGAAAGTTAACAGCAACAAAAATTAACGTTTTATATTTGGCACTAATTTCGCTTATTTATGGACTTTTTTCCAGGGTTATTTCTGAGGAACTGACTTCCATTTGAGAAAATTTTGGGGAACCCTGAAAAATTTGGAATGGTGGAAACACCGTTTTTAGTTACGAGACAACATCTACGGAAAGCCTTAAAATAACTGCCATCTATATTTCCCTATCCCAGATTAATTACTGCACACCAAGGCTCCATCTGTGGGGTTTTTGATACGCAGTGAAACTTTTTCAGCAAATGACGCAATTCTCTGTATAAGAATAATGAGAAACATTTACAATACATTCGCTTTGACCTATCCTTATTCCTTATTCCATATTTCATATCCTTACATCCCTTGACATATCCTTATATCTTTAATTCTAGGATCCAGATCATTTAGCTTTTGTTTTCAAAATTGTCGAATTTCCCGCTACAGATGGGAGAACTAGGGAGAGAAAAGGGGTTGCAACGGGTTGGATCAGTCAATTGACTTCACCTCTTTGGAAACGTGCCAGTGTTGAAGAGCAGCTGGGCAACCTCAATTTAGAGTCAATACAGGTAGTGTTACGGATTTGGTTGATTATTATATTTACATTTTCAAAAATGTCATTTTTATTCATTTATCCATTACTCTGTTCTTTTATTATATTTTTATTTATTCACGTTTGATTAAAAGTATTGATTTTTTTTTATCTTTGGCTTGTTGTATTTCGGGCTACTTATATATAAACCCAAAAACCTAAAATACTTTCGAGTCTGTTATCAGTAAGATAAAAAGTGTTCCATATTGTTATGATAATCTGCCATCTTTAGTAAAAATGTGATAAGTTTTTGTGGGATTTCGACTTCCCTCTGGATTTACATTTTCTGGGCCTAATTCCTTTTTGGTTATTATATTTAAATTTTTAAAGATGTTATTTTTATTCATTTATTATTTACTCTGTTTTATCTTTGGGTTGTTGGTTTTTGGGTTAATTATATATAAATCCCAAAACCAAAAATACCTAAGAATTTCGTACCAAAAGATAAAATGTATTCCATATTGTTATTCTAATCTGCTGTGTTTAGTAAAATGTTATAAGTTTTTTTGAGATTTTGACTTCCCTCTGGTTTTAAATTTTCTTTGTCTAATTCCCTTTGGGTTATTATATTTGAATTTTCAAAGATGTTGTTTTTATTCATTTATTATTTACTCTGTTTTATCTTTTTGGGCTGTTGGTTTTTTGTTAATTATCTATAGATCCCAAAACCAAAAATATTTAAGAATTTCTTATTAGCAAGATACAAATTTTAACCGTCTTTAGTAACAATATGATAAGTTTTTATGAAATTTATGAGATTTCCACCTCCTTCTGGATAATAAAAGACGAAAGAAAGTCATCAATAATGCAATTTATTAAATACTAATTTGCGAAATACACGCAATTTACGAAATACTAATTTGCGAAACATACGCAATTTACAAAATACTAATTTGCGAAATATACGCAATTTACGAAATACTGATTTGCGAAAAATCTGCAATTTACGAAATACTAATTTGCGAAATATTCTCAATTTACGAAATATTAATTTGCGAAATATACTCAATTTATGAAATACTAATTTGCGGAAGATACGCAATTTACCGAAATACTGATTTGCGAAATATACGCAATTTACAAAATACTAATTTGTGAAATATACGCAATGTACGAAATACTAATATGCGAAATAATACGCAATTTACGAAATACTAGTTTGCGAAACATACGCAATTTACGAAATACTAATTTGTGAAATATACGCAATTTACGATACACTAATCAGCGAAACATACGCAGTTTACGAAATACTAATTTGCGAAATATACGCAATTGACGAAATGCTAATACCAATTTACTAGTATTAGTAAGATAAAAACGTATCTTTGATTCCATATGGTTAATATAATCTACTGTGTTTTGCTAAAAATCTCATAAATTTTTTATGGATTTTAAGAGATAGTTCCTTTTCCTTTTAAGATATATAATTTATTTGCATTAGTAGAATAAAGATATATCTTTGATTACCTCCTTATGCCATGTGGTTATTATAATCTATATGTTTGGTAAAATGTCAAATATTTTGTGGGATTTAATAGATTTTTATCCGGCTTTATGTAATGTCACCTATCGTACAATTTAGGAATGGTAGTTATTTAGTGGGGGTGGGCAAACCCTTTCTTCGGTGAACCTCATTATAAATTCCATTGCTGAAGGTGGTGGAAAATATTATATATACCTTACTTACAATTTAAAACAAAATAAGAATTGTCTCCGAAATTAGTAAAACCGTATTTACCAGCGTTTTCTTCATGAAACGTACGGCTTTGCATTCATCATCGAGTTCTTCTTTTTTTTTTTTGTAGCATTCAGTGCTATTTCAAATTCTGCCTTGATTCATTTAAAGGATATAACCAGCGGTATCAATTTAAGAAAATTTAGAGAGAAAATGTATCTTTCAAAATCTACGGGGTTCCGAATTTGTCACTTTTTTAGTTATTTCAATTAAAATGCCATAAATGGTATTTTTCAATGAAAATCCTCTTAAAAAGGTATTTTTCAAAATCTGACAGCAGGGGGCAATTGGCCTCCCTTGCCCTCCTCCCTTAATGCAGGCCTTTTATTTCTGTTTCCGGTTTTGCGGGAAAGCAGCTACGAAGGAAATACTCCGACAATTATCTGAAATTTCCTAAGAATATTCCAATAAAAAAAAAAATAAAAAAAATAAAAATAAGACTTGTCTGTAATACTACTAATACTAATATTTTATGTGAGGTTACAATGGGGTTCGGTGGATGGGTAGGAAAGGCTAGTTTGAGTTAGGTTAAACTAGAACAAGGCTGGGTGGGTGGTTGGGTTAAGGTAGGGTTTGAGAGGTGGGTGGGATAGGTATGGTAATTTTAAGTTAAGTTAGGCTAGGGTTGGGTAGTCAAGTATGGTGGGTTAAGTTTTATTAAGCTAGGATAAGTAAAATAGTAGTATTAGTTGTTTTTGTTTTTGTTAGGTTTGGTTAGGATAGTATAGGTAGTGGCATTAGAAGCTACAGTATTTGTCTGTAGCATTTGGCCATAGTTTTGGTTTGGTTTGGACCGCCCCAGTTTTTGAGGAATGCTAGAATTTCAAACTAAATGCTGAACTAAACTAAAAGCTAGTGTATCCAATTATTTTGTTTGGGACGGGGGTCAGTGGCGTGACTGTGTAAGCTCAGCCAGAGTCGATCCAGCTTTAAATGGATACCTGGAAAAACCTGGGAGAGGTAAACAGGAAGGGTGTGCGAAAGTACAGGATGGTTGGCCCCCAACCCCCCATTGCACTTCCTAACTGAATGGTCAAGAAACGGATATCAGCGCCGCCGGTAGGGACTGCAAAGTCCATTGCCATATTCTTTACCTTTTTTTATTGACTGATGCTGAGTTACTTTGAGCACTGTTCTTTTTAGTCTTTTTAGTTCTTTTAGTTCTTTTAGTTCTTTTTAGTTCTTTTAGTTCTTTTAGTCTTTTTAGTTCTTTTTATTACTTTGAGCACTGTTCTTTGTAGTCAATCTCTCTTATCAAAATATATCTTAACTTAGAAGATTTAAACTCTTATAAATCTAAAAGAAATATCGGTAGCTATTTTACTTTTTCTTCTTCGAATAACCGTTGCCACATAGGAGTCACAGATTTGGATATCTTCTGGCTATTGACCAAATTGGGCATCAGTTTATGTTGAGCATTGCAAGGATTGTGTGATGGAATATCTTCTTTTTGACGTCGTTGGGTAGATCTTCTTGGACAGTATGCTGGATATTATGGTTTTCCTATTTAAAAATGTCGACGAAATTGATCAATTTGGCCAAATTGGCCATTGACCCAATTGGGCATCAGTTTATGTTGAGCATTGCAAGGATTGTGTGACGGAACATCTTCTTTGTGACGTCGTTGGGTAGATCTTCTTTGGACAGTATGCTAGATATTTTGGTTTTCCTATTTAAAAATGTCAAAACGTCGACAAAATTGACCAAATTGGCTTTTGACCAAATTGGGGCATCAGTTTATGTTAAGCATTGCAATAATTTTGTCACGGAATATCTTTTTTTTTACGTTGTTAGGTAGATCTTCTTGGACAGTATGCTGGATATTATGGTTTTTCTATTCAAAAATGTCAAAACGTCGACAAAGTTGACCAAACTGGCCAAATTGGCTATTGACCAAATTGGGAATCAGTTTGTATTAAGCACTAGCTGTTGGGGTGGCGCTTCGCGCCACCCCAACACCTAGTTGGTGGGGTGCTTCGCGCCCCCCCAAGCCCCCCCGCGCGCGTAAGTCGTTACGCGCCATATTAGTTACGCGCCATTGTAGTTGTGTCCCTGTGTCCCACCTGTGAATAGAGATAGATATATATATATATATGTTTTTAACTACGTAAAACATGCGAATATACAACTTTCTTCGCTGTCCCATTGTCTGTGCATATAAATAGATTGTCAGGTTTACTGACTCTTGAACATGCAACATATAATTGTCCATGGGAAAAACAATCCGTATTCAGATCTATACCTCATTATTCTAATGATGTGTCCCTGTGTCCCGGTCGTCATTTATATTTCCTGTGTCCCGGTGTCCCGGTCGTCATTTGTGTCCCAGTCTGTAATTTCTATTCGAACAATCCCTGTGTCCCGGTCGTCATTTATATATCCCGCCTGTGCCCCCGGCGTCCCTGTTGTAGTTGTGTCCCTATGTCCCGATCGTCATTTATATTCCCTGTGTCCCGGTCATGATTTGTGTCCGGGTGTCCCTGTCTGTAATTTCTCTTTGAGGTTCCCGGTCGTCCTTTATATTCCCTGTGTCCCGGTCGTCATTTGTGTCCCGGTGTCCCGGTATGTAATTTCATCAGTTGACAAACATGCTGTTTCTTTTTTACCTTGACTCTCTGCATTTATTTTAATTTGTTCTTTGTCTTTTTTATGTATTTTCCTTAAATATTTTTTCGCTCGCGCTGAAGAAGAATCAGGTTTAAAAAATAACTTTCAAAATATAAAAAGAAATAACATAAAGAAATAAAAAAAGACTCTGTGACAAAAGGTAAGAAGGGAAAATCTACTAAGCTGTAGTTGTTTTTTAGTATAAGCCAACCAAGTTTTATACAGTAAATAATTTAGTATAAGCAACAATATAAAATATATGTTATATATCATTGAACACAATTGAACGAGGATGTTGCTACCTCAATAATGTAAGAATAATATATAATTTAGTCTATACTCTAAACAATATGGTGACAAAACTACTACATAGGTCCAGTCAATGTTTGGTGTAATATCGTATGGTTCCGTAACGTTAAAGATTATCTTCTGACATGAGATTCTAACGGAACGAAAAGATGTATTTTTTTTTTACCTTAGCCATTCCTGAGATATTACAGCTAAGCCCTTCCGAATATCTAGATGCACTAATGCACTATGACATTTTCACTATATTTTGACATTTTGATCACCATATGTTATGACATTTTCACCAGCCAGATGCACTTAAATTCCTTTAATTTAGTTCAATAGTTTTAGTTGAAGTAGTAGAAGTAGTACTAGCAGCAGTCGCAGGCACAAGTAGTCATAGCCATAACAGTCGTAGTCGTAACCAGTCATGGTCACAAGTTGCCGTAATTAGTTGTAGTCGCGAGTGTTCAGCAAGTCACAAGTTGCCTTAGTCGCAGTGGCTAATGGTTCTAGTCACAATTGGTCGCAGTCGTAGATGCAATTAGTCATATTTTTTTCAGGTTTCGAAATGTGTAGTTTTTAATTAGGTTACCAAGTAATTAATATGTACGGCTCTCTGTCCTAATGACGTGGAAGTATCAAAAATCAGAATCAAAACAGGATTAAAAATGGGACTTGGTGCTTCGATTCACAATTAGAGCAAATATAGCCTTGCCAACCAAGCATCACCTGCCTGCTGCAGGCTACACTTTGATTCTTCGTGCTTCGACTCACAGTTAGAGCAAATATAGCCTTGCTAACGAAGCATCACCTGCCTGCTGCAGGCTACACTTTGATTCTTCGTGCTTCGACTCACAATTAGAGCAAATATAGCCTTGCTAACGAAGCATCACCTGCCTGCTGCAGGCTACACTTTGATTCTTCGTGCTTCGACTCACAGTTAGAGCAAATATAGCCTTGCTAACGAAGCATCACCTGCCTGCTGCAGGCTACACTTTGATTCTTCGTGCTTCGACTCACAATTAGAGCAAATATAGCCTTGCTAACGAAGCATCACCTGCCTGCTGCAGGCTACACTTCGATTCTTCGTGCTTCGACTCACAATTAGAGCAAATATAGCCTTGCTAACGAAGCATCACCTGCCTGCTGCAGGCTACACTTTGATTCTTCGTGCTTCGACTCACAGTTAGAGCAAATATAGCCTTGCTAACGAAGCATCACCTGCCTGCTGCAGGCTACACTTTGATTCTTCGTGCTTCGACTCACAATTAGAGCAAATATAGCCTTGCTAACGAAGCATCACCTGCCTGCTGCAGGCTACACTTTGATTCTTCGTGCTTCGACTCACAATTAGAGCAAATATAGCCTTGCTAACGAAGCATCACCTGCCTGCTGCAGGCTACACTTCGATTCTTCGTGCTTCGACTCACAATTAGAGCAAATATAGCCTTGCTAACGAAGCATCACCTGCCTGCTGCAGGCTACACTTTGATTCTTCGTGCTTCGACTCACAATTAGAGCAAATATAGCCTTGCTAACGAAGCATCACCTGCCTGCTGCAGGCTACACTTTGATTCTTCGTGCTTCGACTCACAATTAGAGCAAATATAGCCTTGCTAACGAAGCATCACCTGCCTGCTGCAGGCTACACTTTGATTCTTCGTGCTTCGACTCACAATTAGAGCAAATATAGCCTTGCTAACGAAGCATCACCTGCCTGCTGCAGGCTACACTTCGATTCTTCGTGCTTCGACTCACAATTAGAGCAAATATAGCCTTGCTACCAAAGCATCACCTGCCTGCTGCAGGCTACACTTTGATTCTTCGTGCCTCGACTCACAATTAGAGCAAATATAGCCTTGCTAACGAAGCATCACCTGCCTGCTGCAGGTGACACTTCGATTCTTCGTGCTTCGACTCACAATTAGAGCAAATATAGCCTTGCTAACGAAGCATCACCTGTCTGCTGCAGGCTACACTTTGATTCTTCGTGCTTCGACCCACAATTAGAGCAAATATAGTCTTGCTAACGAAGCATCACCTGCCTGCTGCAGGCTACACTTTGATTCTTCGTGCTTCGACTCACAATTAGAGCAAATATAGCCTTGCTAACGAAGCATCACCTGCCTGCTGCAGGCTACACTTTGATTCTTCGTGCTTCGACTCACAATTAGAGCAAATATAGCCTTGCTAACGAAGCATCACCTGCCTGCTGCAGGCTACACTTTGATTCTTCGTGCTTCGACTCACAATTAGAGCAAATATAGCCTTGCTAACGAAGCATCACCTGCCTGCTGCAGGCTACACTTTGATTCTTCGTGCTTCGACTCACAATTAGAGCAAATATAGCCTTGCTAACGAAGCATCACCTGCCTGCTGCAGGCTACACTCTGATTCTTCGTGCTTCGACTCACAATTAGAGCAAATATAGCCTTGCTAACGAAGCATCACCTGCCTGCTGCAGCCTACACTTTGATTCTTCGTGCTTCGACTCACAATTAGAGCAAATATAGCCTTGCTAACGAAGCATCACCTGCCTGCTGCAGGCTACAGTTTGATTCTTAGTGCTTCGACTCACAATTAGAGCAAATATAGCCTTGCTAACGAAGCATCACCTGCCTGCTGCAGGCTACACTTTGATTCTTCGTGCTTCGACTCACAATTAGAGCAAATATAGCCTTGCTAACGAAGCATCACCTGCCTGCTGCAGGCTACACATCGATTCTTCGTGCTTCGACTCACAATTAGAGCAAATATAGCCTTGCTAACAAAGCATCACCTGCCTGCTGCAGGCTACACTTTGATTCTTCGTGCCTCGACTCGCAATTAGAGCAAATATAGCCTTGCTAACGAAGCATCACCTGCCTGCTGCAGGCTACACTTTGATTCTTCGTGCTTCGCCTCACAATTAGAGCAAATATAGCCTTGCTAACGAAGCATCATCTGCCTGCTGCAGGCTACACTTCGATTCTTCGTGCTTCGACTCACAATTAGAGCAAATATAGCCTTGCTAACGAAGCATCACCTGCCTGCTGCAGGCTACACTTTGATTCTTCGTGCTTCGACTCACAATTAGAGCAAATATAGCCTTGCTAACGAAGCATCACCTGCCTGCTGCAGGCTACACTTTGATTCTTCGTGCTTCGACTCACAATTAGAGCAAATATAGCCTTGCTAACGAAGCATCACCTGCCTGCTGCAGGCTACACTTCCATTCTTCGTGCTTCGACTCACAATTAGAGCAAATATAGCCTTGCTAACGAAGCATCACCTGCCTGCTGCAGGCTACACTTCGATTCTTCGTGCTTCGATTCACAATAAGAGCAAATATAGCCTTGCTAACCAAGCATCACCTGCGTGCTGCTTGCTACCCTTCGATTCCTCGTGCTTCGATTCACAATTAGAGCCAAAACAGCCTTGCCAACCAAGCATCGCCTGCCTGCTGCAGGCTTCACTTGAAACTACAGTTAGACTGACTTAAGTCTAACTTAGTATATTACTTATATACAGCCTTGTGTGTCCTCAAAATAGAGGATATTTGGTTATTTTGTTTTGATTTTTCCCTGGAAAATTCTATGAAGGAATAAACTAATAATATATGCAGCTAAATATTTTGCTTCACTTGTGAATTTACGACGTTATGTAGTATTAAAGCTTTAGCTACTGGTTTGGTAGTAGAACTGTGAGCTAGAGACTCCTGAAAATTTTTGTTGTAATTGCGGCTGGCCTCTTCTACATTTTGTTAGGTTTTGTTAGGTTATTGTATATAATTGTTAGGTTTATTAGGTTAGGTGTAGGTTTAGCAGAGAGTTTGTTTCTACATTAACTACGCATCTTCAATTGCACTAAATTGGTAAAAATTTACTTAGTGAATTTTTAAAGCTTAGTTTTGGGAAAAAATGGTCTTTGGCTTTAGCCACAACAGTGAGCCTTATTTCATTACATGTAACTTGTCCTTTTTCCTCCTTTTTTGTTTGGTATAGATTGCCACGGGCTACAGTCCAAAACAGAAGCTATTAATAAAAGAGAATCAGGCTTCCTGTAAATTTTGTTCAAACAAATGCGAAAATACAATATACTGGATGTCTAAAGACAAGAAATTTTTTTTTTCCAAGTACCCCCTTTCTCCCCCCCCCTCCGAGAAAATACCCATGTTATAGGTTTTCACATACTTCTCTATATGTAAGACCTTAGTGCTTTTCCTTTATGATACTGAGTTCGGTCGTAATATTTTCTTTCTTTATTAGAAAATACAGATGCTCTTGAAAAACAGTCCCTCAACCTGTAGAAATAGTGGATTCGCTTAGAAAAACATTCCTTTTGATCTCTCTCCTTTTCCAGTAGGGAATGTCAAGGTGACCTTTGTTACTTTCTACTGTTACACTCAGATAAACCATTCCTTGCATTGTTTGTCATTCGATGACAAACGAATGACATTCGATATTTGTCATTCACGAATGACATTCGATATTTGACATTCGATATTTGTCATTCGATATTCGATGATAGATATTCGATCTGAAGTCGGTCATTATCATAGTCTGGAATTATTCTAAGCAAGACTGGAAGATAGTAAGACAAGAAAAGGAAACTGAATTCCAATTAGTACTTCTTAGTAAAGTTCTTGAAGTACCAAGGGCAGCAAAAACATTTTTAACCCCCTGAACACCTTTTAAGTTTGTTACCTGAAAACCGTGATCTCAAGATTTTTCTTATTCAAAATTATGAAGTTTTCGGGGCAATATCGCATTTTCGTCAGGACATTTATACCTTCAAAGGAAACTTTGAAAAGTTATTTGGTACCGTATTTTTTGTATGATTTATTTTTTGTTTTTTTATGATTTGGTATCTTATTTTTTCTGATTTTTCACTCACATTTCTACCTTTTTTTAAATTTCGTACCCGTTGCTGCCTTCATAACTTCAACTGCACTCAACTGCAATTCAACTGCATGACTTCAAATGAAGGTCTTTTTTATTTAAAAATTTAATCTTTGTTTTTTCGTAATTTTTTAAAATCTTTAATTGTTACTTGTTTGGGACTTTAAACATTATCTTTTGTTTTGTTTTTTTGTTTTTTTGTTTTTTTTGCAGCGCCATGAGGCTTCTGAGACTGGTGTTGTAGGCATTTTCTCTCCTTTTATAAGGCGAGAAAATTTAAATAAAATCAATTTTATCTTTTTCAAAATTATGAAGTTTTCGCGGCAATATCGCATTTGCGTCAGAAAATTTATACCTTCAAAGGAAAGTTTGATAAGTTATTTGGTACCGTATTTTTCGTATGATTTTATTTTTATTTGTTTTTTATGATTTGGTATCTTATTTTTTTCTGGTTTTTAACTCACATTTCTACCATTTTTTTTTTAATTTCGTATCCGTTGCTGCCTTCATAACTTCAACTGCATGACTTCATATGAAGGTCTTTTCTGTTTAAAAATTCAATCATTATTTTTTCGTAATTTATGAAAATCTTTAATTGTTACTTGTTTGGAACTTTAAACATTATCTTTCGTTTTTTTTTGTTTTTTTTTTTTTTTTTTTTTTTTTTTTTTTTTTTTTTTTTTTTTTTTTGCACCGCCATAAGGCTTCTGAGACTGGTGTTGTAGGCATTTTCTCGCCTTTTATAATTTCAATTCTGGCTGGTGTATATGCATGATCTTAATTTAATGGGGAATTACAAAAATGCAAACACAAAAACACAAACTTCTATGAATACTGCAAAAAGTTGGGGGGAGGGGTACTCATATAATCTAGAAAACTTCGGTTCCTTCTACGTCCGTACTGTGGTTTGCATATACCTGTACCCTAGTAAGAATAATACCTACACGACGCCCAGATACGCGTATATTTCTCGATAATTAGAATTAGATACTAGAATTTGCAATAAAAAGATTATAGAAACAAGAATTTCAGAATTAATATATAATAAGAATATCAATTAAATAATAATATCTAACATACTTTAAGACAGTAAGTTTGTTCCTTAGTTTTCGCCAAGAATAATTCCACGTTGGCCATAGTATAGAAAAACTGTGAAAACAAGTTTTAGTTCTAGTAAAGTACAATATTAAAATATCTGGGATAAATATGGGTTAAAGGGGGCGGAAGTATATGTTAGTTTTAAGTGGCTCTTTACTTTAAAATTACCCAAGTTTTTTTTTAGTACATTTATTACCGATAAGAAACCGAGTACTGATAGTGATTTTGTACAATTTATAATAAACAGACTTTAAGTTAAGAAGACTCAATATAGAATGTTTGTAGATTTAAGAAGATTGTCAAAATGACGACAATTTAATTCTCATGCATACCCTGCTTTCGTTCCTCGTGATAGGAGAGAGGAACACCTTTTTTTAATGACATTTAGCTTCATGCATATCATTTAAAATTATGAAAGTTTTTTTTCAATTCCCACAATATGGCTTCACTTAAATTGGACAGTATTACGGACCTTGGCTCCGGCTTTCGGCCATTGTACCTTTTGTCGTTGATTGCAAGGGCTGGCAGCTCATGTACATACCCTCGCATAGCGTAATCATAATATTATTTTGACTGAATTTTATACAATTTGGATTTTTGCCAATTTCGAGGCTTCAAGG
The DNA here is from genome assembly GCF_032884065.1 of Artemia franciscana. NCBI lineage: Eukaryota > Metazoa > Arthropoda > Branchiopoda > Anostraca > Artemiidae > Artemia > Artemia franciscana. The sequence goes on along the minus strand of NC_088879.1, from coordinate 1,988,892 downwards.
TTAGTCTCTAAATATTTCATATTTTTAATGCTATTAATTTAGCAGTTTTTTTCAGTCCATACATGGCCAGAAAGAAAAGGAAGACAAAAACGCACTCCCTCCGGGCCTTTTATGCTTGTTATATTGCCGTCATGTCTCTGGTTTATATTTTTAACTTGTATTTCCAATGTCTGTTCTCATGGTTTCGGAATTATTTTTCGTACATTTTTTTGTATATGTACATAATTTATACGTTAATAGCGACGAAGACCAAACTGCCATTCCACAAGAAATAACAGTTCTAATAATTCCTTTGATTCTGCTTTAACTTGCCATATATTTAATAATCCCAGCCAAACAATACTTGGAAAATCTTCTGTCATTAGTAATGTTTAGGTTATAAAACAGGTGGTTCGGGAATCAATCGAAATTAGTCTCAAAATAAATAATATTTCTTTAAATAGGGACTTTGGGGAATATTCACTAAATTCTTTATATTCAAATTTAATTAAAAACGATCTAACAAAATATTTGACGAAACCAATTTACAATAGCATTAAACCCGTTACAAAAAGGCATTTAATGCTAGCTACCAAAAAGGGAAGATTAGCTTTGAAAGTTTGTATTTAGTTATTTATTTTATTTTATTTGAATTAATTTATCATCTCAGGTAATTTTATTTATCAGTCCTGGTTGAACTTCGTTGAAGTAAGGATGCTAAGGCTGTTTTAAAAAGCCTTTAAAAACATTTCTAGTTTTAAAGTTCGCATGTTAATTGTAAAAGGAAAGAAAGACATGCATACACTTGATACTATATGCTCCAATATGGTTCTAAACGAAAGTTCTATATTTTCAGCTACCCATTTATCAACGTACAAGCACAGCATTTCGTCTCCCTCAGCAATTGGATACGCCCATAATCATGGTTGGACCTGGGAGTGGTGTTGCACCCTTTCTTGGCTTCCTACATCAAAGGGAGGAGCTTATAAAGGCCAACCCATCCCAGATAGTGGGTCCAAGTTGGTTATTTTTTGGATGCCGCCATGAAAACAAAGATTATCTGTTCAGGTAAATGTTATGTGAAAAGGGGGGGGGGGCAATATCCTTTAAAACACATATAAGTCTTAAATTTGAAAAAAAGGTTTTCTTAATAGTAATTATTGTTTTAAAACAAATTTATTATAGTCTGTACAATAAGTTCGGCAAATGTTGCATTATATTCACAGCAATAAAAATTGATGATGATAGGTACGTAGAAGTACGGATACTTTGTAGGGGAGGGGTTCAGGCTGCAAAAACATATCTTTGATTACTATTCTTTATTATTATTTTTCAGTGGGAGAGGAGGGGGGTAATTTCACTAACGTTGGAAGGGGCTGATGTATATAGAATCTTCTTGAAGGATATAGAGAGGCAATGGTATAATGTTCAAAACCGCCCTTAGGGGTATTGGGGGAGTAAAGTTTAGGTAGATTGAGGCGTAATGAGTCTAATAATTACAATTAGTTCAAAATCTGTATTTTAATCTTAATTCTTAATGAAGCTTGAACAATATGCCTCAAACTACCGAAACTTTTCACGCAATAAACTTGTTTCTATTTCTTCTTTTTTACCAATGTTATTAGCAATTTTATTCAACTATCATAGTCTTCTGCGTAAAGCATTTCTCCTTAAAAAACGGGGGGGGGGTAGGAAAATACATTTCCAGCTACAGTTTTGTAAGTTGTCTACAATATATACAATATTACAATATTAGAAAAAAATAAGATTTGCTCGATACAAGGATCGACTTTACTCGATATAAGAGCTTCGTAAGAAAACTCGGGAGAAAGAGAAAAGTAGTCGACAAAACTTGGATTTCTAAAAATTTGAGGACAGAAACTGAGGTTTAAGAACTTTGGTCGTGATTTTAGGGATGTATTCACAATTTCCTTTGTGGGTGGTTCAGCTCTTTAGGGATGAATCCTAACATCTATTTCTCTGGTAACCTCTTTGTTTAGCCTTGTGTAGCGTCATTGTCAAGAAATTTTGAAACAGGATTAACCCATTTATGTGAGTATCAGAATAGCCCTGAACCTCGCATAATTTTCGTTTCTCTTTTTTCGCACGTCACGTTTTGATTTTTTTTTTTTTAAGCTTGTATCTGTGCTCGTAGTTTCGAAAATGCTCTGCTTAAATTTATGAATTTCTAGCTTAATTTCTTTAAAATATTTTTGTCTATGTTTTTTGTCTGTTTGTAAATGGATTGGAACACAAGAAACATCTCAGTAATTTCTAGAAGAATAGAAGTTCAACGTTTCGTCATTATAAAATATACCTGTCACAACGACTAAATCATATTCGAGTAATTTTAGATTCTGTTTCCTACAAATATTAAAAGAGGGAAAGCCATTGAAAACTATTGTTTTCTTCCAAGGATCAATTGTAAAAATGAATATTTTCATAAGTCTTTGAAAAATAGAAAGTTTGGCCCCGATCTTCTCTACTGATTTCTGTTTCCAGATCCACCCAAGGGCTTGCAGAGCATCCCAGAAATCGATGCTAAAATATGTCTCTCTAAAGACTCATAAGAAAATTCTAAAACCGAAACCAGTGAATCCAATCGAGACCCACAACAGAATCATGGCCGAATAGGTTATTTTTGAGAGAGTGTCAGTTACGCCATTTTTGGACATTAATATACTAGGTCAAGGCCGTATCCAGGAAGGGGACTAAGGAGTTTGCCCCCCCCCCCGTCTTCTTCGAAAAAAATTCTGTACTAGGTATAAGAATAAAAAGCAGCCCAATATTTCATGTAACGACAAAGCGTTACAATCTTCCGAACTTTACCTACCTTCACCAAAAACGTGTCTTTTTAGTTCGGCAACCTGGAATGTTCAACATTAACAGCAAATATTTTTTCAATATTTGAGACCAAAAACCTAGTTGCCAAATTGTTTAAAGTCTGCCTTCTGAATTGTTCGACATATTACCGTCAAGGCACTGATTGACTCTTTAACTTTTTACATTTTTAAGTATATGCCCTGCCAAAAGGGACTAATGTCAAAAATCACAATAACATATTTTGTTCGTCAAATGTGGAACAACTTCCATGATCAATTAAGTTGATACTGAATTGTATTTAAACACCTAAAATATTCTAGAAAACATCACTGAACACCAGGAACTTTTCCGCTGGGTTCTTGGTTCCTTTAAGTTGAAACCAGCCAAGTATGTTGTGTCCCTTTCCAGCTTCTATTATTTTATCTTTGGTGTTTCCAATTAGCTTTCCAATGAGCTCCTAACGGCCTCTCTATGTTTTTCTAGCAATTCGGTCAAACTACTGCTATTACTTCTACTATTTATTCTCTTCAAAAACTAAGTCACCTGAGGCCAGCACAGCTGCGGGCACCGCTTCTCCACCCCAAGATGTTCAACGTCTCACCCTTTATCCCTTCTTATGAAGTTCCAGTTTGCTGCAAAGCCTTCCTTATGACCACTTCCCACCGTATTTGGGAATGACATACTTTCCATGGATCCACCGAACTTCGTCCTCCATTCGTAAAACGCGACGGAAATGTAACAAAAACCCTTGCGGAAATCAAATAATAATGCCTTAATAAATTTCAAAAATTTAAAAAGAGATTAGAGGTCAACCAACCCCCTCCTTCGTAAAAATAAAAAGACTAATTGAAAAGAAATTGAAATAATAAACCCTTGCGGAAATGTTTAACATAACTTGTTAATAGGTTCTGTTTTATAGGCTCTGTTATATTCTTCAGGGGTTAGGGGCATGTAAGGGTTAGGGGCAAACATTTTTTTTTCTTTCCTGTGAAATTACAAAAATGTGAATTACACACTTTCGTTCTGGACTCGGGGGTTTTGCTTTTTTCTTTCTTTTTCACCTACTTTTCTCCTGGCTCTGTTATCTTTTTTTAGGGACTGCGGGGATTTTCACAGTATTGATTTTTTGTTCAGAATGGAAATTAATTCCATAATGATCCTATTAGATCTTTAGGGGTTATATACAATTCAAATATTGTTGTATATAGAAATACGAGATGTGGTAAAAAAAAAAATATGGTGAATGAGTTTCTTTTACTAGCCATTGATGAGATTACGTCTATTTCAAGTAATGCGTCCTATAGTCTGATCCCTTGAGATAGCCAGTGTTGACTTTAAGCAAATTAAGGCGTGTCAGTGTTCTTCCAGAGCTGGTTGAGTGGAAGTGGTCCAAAATGGCTCATAAAATGTTAAAATCAGTATATGGCGATAATGTGCTGACTCTGAAGACGATATACAATTTGTATAAGCGATTTCCAAGTGGAAACGAGTCGGTTGAAGACGAGAAACAGTTGGGACGTCCTTCAGCCTCAAAATCAGACAAAAATCGGTATAAGGTATTTCAAAGTGGAAACGAGTCGGTTTAAAACGAAAAACGGTTGGGACGTCCTTCGACCTCAAAATCAGACGAAAATGAGTATGAGTGATTTCAAAGTAGAAACGAGTCAGTTGAAGACGAGAAACGTTTGGGACGTCCTTCAACCTCAAAATCAGACGAAAATTGGTATAGGCGATTTTAAAGTGTAAGCGAGTCGGTTAAGGACGAGAAACGGTTGGGACGTCCTTTGGCCTCAAAATCAGACGAAAATTGGCAAAAAAGTTTTGTTCAAATAGGTGATTTACTATTCGAGAGCTTTTCTGAAGAACTTAACATCACGTATGGGTCTGTGCGATGGCCTTCTCCTTTAAAAGTGGACCAATGGTTTCTCTCCTTCATCATGACAAACTTCCATGCCACATCTCGCTTTTAATCCGCTAAATTTTGGCCAAAAGAAGGTTTCGGCATGTCCACATCCGTCTTAGTTTCCTGATCTAGCAACGTGCGGCTTCTGGCTCTTCCTAAAAATAAAACTGTGCTATAAGGAGAATATTTTCACACTATTCCTGACATTGAGAGGCTGCAAGAATGCAACTGAGGGCCCCTTCAAAAAAAAAGAGACCTTCCGAAATGTTCCGAAAGAGACCTTCCAAAAGAGAACGTTCGAATTAGTGTATTGCTAGCCAAGGAAGGTACTTTGAAGAGATCAATTCGAATTTGATTCTATCTTATTACTTTATTCTTAATGAAATTATTGACTGTATTCTTTGTGAAACTTCGTATGTGTACTTTTAAGAAAAAATTGTACCCTTTTTTATTCTTAAATGAAATATTATATTTTTGCCCACAAAAAGATTACACCGACAAAATTTCCAAGACATTGTGCAAATTCATTTAGGTTGTAATTGGCAGGTTCAAATAAATTCAGTAAATTCAAATAAATATTTCCCCTGTATCACAACAAGGCGCCTGACTGCACTTTACTGAAAGCACAATACATTTTGATTTTTTCACTTTTTGGCTTTAATAAATAAAAAATAATTCTTTAAGGAATAAGTATCAGTGTATATGTATTAAACTGACAGTCTATGGTAATTTTTTTTTTCAGTAAAGTGCAAATTATGTTCGGGTCTTCAGAAGCCGTCGGGGTTGTTAGCCCTAATCATACTAGCCCTAGTAGTAGTTTGAGCAGAAGCAGTAGCATTAGGATGCAAATATTATCTTTTGGTTTGTTCTACACCCCCCACAACAAGCCCTATTTCTTCCAACTAGTTTAAGTTGTAGTCTTCTTGTCTAGATCTGAATTGGAGCGACTTCATGGATCAGGGGTGTTGACTCGATTTTATCAGGCTTTTTCCAAAGAGCCATCCACAGGACCTCGCTATGTGCAAGACATATTGCGATTATACAAGCGACCATTAGTGACGCTTCTTCTCGATAGAGGCGCTGTATTTTACGTTTGTGGTGACGCCAAAGGAATGGCTAAGGATGTTTTTGAAACTTTGGCTGATGCTATTGCCGAAGTAAAAGGTAAGTTGTACGATTTCAGTCCTTTTGATAAGAGTGAAAATTATAAAAATAATTTAGAAACCAGGAAACGAGGATGGTGGCTGACGGCTTGGCGAAGATCTTTGCTGAAACATATACTTTGTCTTTTCCTTTCACTTCTTTTTCTCAGTATGAAAATCTGGCTTGGTTTGTCTGGCTCTGGCTTGGTTTCTTAATTACTTTTACAATTATTTTTTCGTTTTTTTACCAAATTCCTTATATAGCCAGAAAAAAAGCTTGTGATCACTTAGAAAAAAATCAAAATCTATTTCACTCCTTCAAAGTTCAATATGGTTGTCCATTTTGTACATTATTTACAGGTTCTAGCGTCAAAGTAGGCTTAATTGACTCTTAATTTTATGCATGAATAAGGTGATCACATAGTAACACAATTTAATACTAAAAAAACGGGTTGTCATTGCTGAATGGTATCTTTTTAAAGCTAGTCTGTCCGTGTACCAAAAGATAAAGCATATCTGGAGGCAGATCAGGTAAATGCTACGAAAATAGTCAAGGATCGCCAACTACTTTCATATCAAAAACACTTGCATCATATTAAGCCAACAAACGTACCTTTCAGACACAAATAAGGAGAATTCATTATTGTTCAGAAGACCATTCTCGGCAAAAGTATCCTGATTTTTTGCCTTTTCTGCCGCAGTCCCTGACCATTCAAAAGACCTTGAGTCGATCCTATCTTTCCAGCAGATTTCTCCAGTAGACTGGAAATTCTTCTCCAGCAGACTTACAAATATCTGGATTTCCCACGAAGAAGAGACTGACCCCTTCAGAAAATCGAGTGATCTTCAAGGCCAGGGTGGAAGTGAATACACTACTGTTGATTGGGAATACAAGCGGAATACTAACGAGTCCTTCCCTGGTTAGTAGTATCACCGTTTGTGATACTCGGTTAAGTACCTCTCGGTTAAGTATGCTCCTCGGTTAAGTACATAAGAAAATACAAAAATATTTTGGGATTTGCTTTCTCCAGTTGATTGGCGCATTAGAATAAAAGTGAGAATAAATCAAAATCATAAAAACGGTTTTCAAATTTTTCTGCGATTTATTTCTCAGTGATTTGGTAAATTTGATCTCCGAACTGCTCATTTGGTGGGCCTATCTTCAGATTCTAAGGTTTTTTATGTTATGCGTCTTTTCTTTCCTTATTTTTTTATGCTGGAGTCTTCTGTACGAAAATTCAAACTTATTCCTGATACTTTTATAGTATTTAATTATATTTGAATACGATGAACTTTTGTCGCCTCTCTCTGATCATTCTTCGGCCCTCCTCAGGGACTGGCTCGGGCCTTTAGCCCAAGCAAATATAGCCTGATGTAACTTTCCCCTACTGGCTGTTGTCGGTGAGAACCCATCAGACTGAATTGAACTTCTAGATCTTTCTATTAGCTTTAAATTACGCCCGGAGTTATAAATCGAGTCAGCTTTGAAAAAGGTAGCTTATTTCTATCTCAAAAAGTAAGAACTAGCAAAGTAGAGTAAATAGAAGTAGTAGAATAAATAGAAGTAGAAGTAAGGAAACGTGTAACAGATGTAAACAATTAAATTCAAAGTGCACTTTTTACCGAGAAACCATTGAATTTTTTATGGAATAAGATGACAAAGGACAATTAAAATTTGAAGGCCAAAATTTTGTCCCACTTAATGTCACTGGAAATATCAAATTCGTTTCATAGTAAACTGGATATTTTAGCAGAGAATTAATGAGTAATTAAAGCGCATATCTAAAATTGAACTTATAATGTAATTTAGTATTAGCTTTTATATTAGTTTTTATTATTTGCTAACTTTGTACTTTTTCATTAATTATGGGTAGGATTTTTATATAAAAAATCAGCGTAGAAATCGTGTTTTAGGGCTTCAAACTGCTTAAAATCTCAGAAGGAGGAAGTTTTTTGTACAATTTTACTCCATTGCTTGTCATTATTCATTATATTTCTAATAACGGTTATGCAGAGATCAGTATGGGGTTCTACTACCGCTGCTGGAGGGTTGACGCAAGGACATTCAAATACAAGACGCGTTGTTAAGCCACAGACATAATTTTCATATAAGACCTCAAACTGTTGTAAAGTCAGAGGGAGAACAATTTTGTATAGTTTTATATTATTAGTTAGTATTTTTCTTTGGCACTATATTATTCTAATATCTATAATGTAAGAATTATTTCCAAAAAGCTTTGAACAATTCAAAAGGCAGGCCATTGTCAATGAATACTTAATAAGTTAATCAAACAGTTCGTGGTAACGGAATTTTGATACCAATAGTTACATAAAAAAATCGCATTTTAATGCTGATTTTAAATATATAGGCTTCATCAAGATTAGTCTTACCCATCAAAAGTTACGAGCCTGAGAAAATTTGCCTTATTTTAGAAAATAGGGGGAAACACTCCCTAAAAGTAATAGAATCTTAATGAAAATAACACTATCAGATTCAGCGTATTAGATAACCGTAGAAATTTCAAGCTCCTATCTGCAAAAATGTGGAATTTTGTGTTTTTTGCCAGAAGACAGATCACGGATGTGTTTTTTTTTCCTTAAAAGAAAGCTGCTTCATTTACAAATAGTCTGAAAATAGTACTTTTTTAAATTAGAAATCAGTCCTAATTCAGTTTGGCTAAGTTTGAAAAATATTAGCATCCACTCCGGAAACCTCTTGTCACTTCACCCTTCCCGTCCGTTTGAAAGACTCGTAGGGGCATCAACATGTGTTCTCAATCTGTAGAATGCTTGTAGTCAAATTTGGTGGTATCTTAAGGCCCCCGCCAATAAATTTTCTTTGTCTAAAAGTCTAGTTCTTTTTCCTCTTGGGTGCAGATTTATTGTAACAGTATTTATTGTTTATTTATTAGTATAAGTATTATTATATAGTATTTTTATAATAGTATTATTATATATTTAACAGTATTTATTATTTTGTAGGACTTGATATACAAGATGCAAGAGCAACTACAGCAAAATTGCAGTTGGAAAAAAGGTATCTTCAGGATGTGTGGAGTTAAAATTGTATTGTTACCTTTTGTTAATGGTTTTGATATAATGACGTATTTTTGAAGTTTACTACGTTACGAAGTTTACGTTTTTGAAGTTTACTACGTTACGAAGTTCAGTTTGTATATTTGAACGAAGTTGTCAGAAATTTATTGGGAGGAGGGGTGATGTTTTTACAGCCTATTGATATTTAGAAGTCTTTAGGTTGGGTGCGTTGAGCCTGGCATTTAAAAAAATTTTGCTGTTTTTTTTTTTCATTTGCTTGTTTTTCAGGAGTGTTATTGATCGAGGGTACGATTCCATTTTATAAATTTCTCTAATTTTGTACAGTTAGTTCTTACCGCCGATCTTAATATTCCTTTCTTTAAATAAGTCCTAAGACCAGGTAGAACCTGGGTAGAAATTATTGAAGAAGCGGAAATTTGTTAAAAAGAAAAAGAGAAACTCAAAGACATTCAGCCAGTGAAACGGAAACAGTGGGAGTAGAACAGATATTAGGCAAGAATCGGTGCTCTGTCGTCTTCGTCCCTAGTATTTTTTTATTTATTTTTTTAATTTCTCAATTTCTTTTCAATTAGTTTTTTTTTACTTTTAGGAAAGAGCGGGTGGGCTTACCTCCAATTTATTTTTAATTTTAGAAATGATAAAAAAATTTAATTTTAATTGAATTAACCTCTCTCTCCACCAAGTTTGTAGAAAAGCTCCTTCTATAAGAAGTGGCTCGGTGAAAAACGTATTGAAGTCATATCGTTATTTACTTAGGCAGTGCTATTGCGCTATCTATGAAAGGCGTAAATCCCATTTTTCCAATAAAATCGATTCAAACAAAATCGAGTCAAACGAAACAGGTCAAACAAAATCGATGAACATAAGCTTTTAATTCCTTTAAAATTCTATGAACAATAAAAGAATACACATGCAAACACTTCATTCCAAGTAAATGTCAAAAGATAACCACATCAAGTCATTGTTTCCTCCAATCAGTGTTCTTTAAGTTGTTTTATATTTATTAAGTTTTTTTAAGTTTTATTATTTTTTTTTCATTTGATTGAGCGCCCCTCTCTTTGGTATGAAGCAGCACTTTTGTTCTTGCCAGTTTCTGGTAGTTTTATTTTGTATTCAATGAAAAAAACAAGTTTTAACTAAAAGTAAGGAGCAACATTAAAACTTAAAACGAACAGAAAATATTCCATATATAGAAGAAGCCGTCCACTCCTCAATGCCTCGCTCTTTACGCTAAAGTTTGACTCTTTGTCACAACTCTGTTTTTTAAAACAACTTTAGCGTGAAGAGCGAGGCGTTGAGGAGGGGGTAGCCCTCTTCATATACAGAATAATTTCTGTTTGTTTTAATTTTTAATGTCGCTACTTACTTTCAATTAAAAAAACTTGTTTTTTTTATTAAATTTCTGAACATTTTCGACTAATACAGGTTCAAATTTGGCTCACTGTACGTGAAAAATTGAAACATAATTTACATATTAATTTTGGCAGATTTATACCGTATGTGAAGGGTTGCCGCCTCCTCAATACCTCGCTCTTTACGCTAAGGCTTGACTCTTTGTCACAATTCTACTTTTTAACTTTAGCGTAAAGAGCGAGGCGTTGAGGAGGGGACAGCCCCTTTCATATACCGAATTATTTTGTTTGTTTTAAGTTTTAATGTCGCTCCTTAATTTCAGTTAAAAATAACTTGTTTTTTTATTTAATATCTGAACGTTTTTCAACTACTGCAGGTCCAAATTTGGCTCACCGTACATGAAAAATTAAAACAAAATTTGCATATTAATTTTGGCAGATTTATTCAGTATGTGAAGAGTTGTTCCCCCCTCAATACATAGCTCTTTACGCTAAAGCTGTTAGCACTTTTAAAAAGCTTTCTATTCTAATTAAACGGCCACCGTGTTTCCGTAGACGCTCTTGAAAAATCCAGACAAACAGTCAAACTGTAGCCTAAAGACCAAGGTATTGAGGATTGAGGAATCCTTCATATATGGATTAATTTCTGTTTGTTTTTCAAATAATTCCGGTAAATCTAGCCCACCCTCTATGAAATATACCCCTTCTCCTCGCAGAAAACTCCTCTGTGAATTTTATCCAACGTAAAGTGCACCCCCGCCCCCCGTCAAATTCCCTCCAGACAGTTTCATCCTCGCTGAGAATCCCCCTCCCTATAATATTGCGTAAGGACGATTCAGCCTGAAAAATTCTCCTTAGCATTTGCCCTCCAATCTTTTTGGTCACTTAAAAAGGGCACTAGAACTTTTAATCTCCGTTCGAATGCACTCTCTCCCGGTTTGAGAGAGAGAGATAGGTTTATTTAAACAACATCGTAGCTAACAGCTAATTTGCGTTGCTTCACTATGCTAAATAACAAACTAACACAAAAAAACAGAAGAAAATATCACTCGGCTTGCGTGGCGGTTCGTGCGTAGAAGTAGCTCTACTGTGAACAATGCTGACATCTAAAAAAAGGGACGGTAGCAGCATCCGGTGGCTTCGTCAGAAGATTAAAAGTCACCAACTTCGAAAAATTAGATGGCGCCACCGTATACAGGGGTGAAGAAAGGTCAAATAAAGTATCTTTCCTGTACTTAATTTGCATATTGATGGCACAGAAAACTGTCAGGATAGTCACTGCTTTAACTGGTGACACCATTGACGAACCAGCACACATATATTGGGCACTATTGAGCTAAACTTGGTAGATGGGCTCTGCAGCTGTGCTAACGCAACAGCGCTATCTAGAAAAAAAAAACAAAAAACCTCCCGGTTTTCTAGGACCATTATTCCGATACAATCATCCCTGGAAAAAAAATAAACACGCAACAGTGATCTGTCTTCTGGCAAAAATAACAAAATTCCACATTTTTGTAGATAGGAGCTTGAAACTTCTACAATAGGTTTCTTTGGTACGCTGAATCTGATGATGTGATTTTCATTAAGATTCTTTCAGTTTTAGGTGGTGTCCCCTATTTCAAAAATCAGGCAAATTTTCTGTGATGGGTAACACTGAACTTGATGAACCTTATATATTTGGAATCAGAATGATAAGCTGATTCTTTTGATGCATCTACTGGTACGAAAATTCCGATTTTGAGAATTTCGGTTACTATTGACCCGAGTCGCTCCTTACTTACAGTTCTTTACAACGAACTGTTTGATTCGCTTGGTATAATACTTACGAGTTTGTTTGTACTTTATGAAAGTTCATTTTTACCCTATTCTCTGGATAGGGTAGCGAAGATACCAGATATCAATTGGTGTTTTCTGGGCGTATAGACCCCTACTTTTCGGTTGGGTTTGTTCCTCGATGGAGGGCACCAGGGGCTTCTACTTCAAGGTTTTAACTGGGCTTTGATTTTAATATAATTACCACTCAGCTATAGACATGTACGCACACCCCTACTCAGACTAACTTGCCATCATGGGGCTAGGGAATATTGTTAAATTCCTACCGAAGTGTAATAAAAGATGACAGGTGTTGTCCTGGACCAATATATTCCACATGGCCTTAGGCTACAGATGTTAGCCTATAATGATAGGCTAATAAGTATTTTCATTTAACACAATAAGGTTGGCTACTCTTTATCGGTGCCATTACACATTTTTTGTCAACAATGAAATTTTGCAAGATCCGTAGAGTTTTAATAACTGGCACTTCACTGAAAACGAGCTTAATTGAAGTTTATAAAAAATTATGATTATATGGTAAAAGTTACCGAAACCCTGCCGGTGAAAGACTATCAAGAGCCTTATAAATTGGTATTCTTTTTTTTCAGACTAGATCTTCTTGATTGTTTCTTTTCTGTTTTAGGTTGATTTTGTGTTTTCAGTGAAGTATTGGTTTTTAAAATAGTACAGATATTGCAAAATATCAGTCGATTTACTTAGGCTAGCTTAGTAGATGTGTTTTGCATAATCTGCAAAGCCATAATTTTTTCTTGTTTTAACTTTCAACTTTGCTCTTTACTTTTTTAAGAAAAACTTTGTGTTTTCAAGTTAATCTGTAAGCTGTAAGACTTGATAAACTCAACCCGATGAATGTCTTGGTTAAAAATCCAAATCTAATAAAGCTAGAAAATCTGGCATTGCTTCATTGGTTTCCAATTTTTAGTCAAATTTAAAAATAAAATCTAATTAATTCAGATAAGTTCATGTCAAACATTCTGGTATATTTAGCCCAATAGTTACCCAACCTAGCCCAACCTTGTTAATTATTTTACATCCGTGCACATTGATTTAGGTGAACCGCGCAACTCTTTCAGGGAAAAATCATACAGTGTCGAATACCATTTATTGTTTTGTGTTAATCTTTGGAAACAATCTTTTTAAGTTGCCACTTTTTTTTAGTATCAAATTTGTTAAAAAAAAATATACTGACATAGCAAAACAACTTCAGCTTTCTGATGAATGCAAAAAAAGTTGTTACCTAGTGAAAAGCGATCCACATATTCTAAAGCTAACATTAATGATGTCTTTTTATTCATATTCAAATGTTTTATAACAGTTTCATAGTTTGATATTAGATTGCCCAAAATGTATGGACTGCCTTTTGTACAAGCATAATGCAAGGCTGTTTCGTCCCTATTAACAAACTTCAAATTTGGGTTGGCTCCATTTCCTGCAGCACAGCGATAGGACTGTCAGCGCTGGAATAGTCGGAAATAATTATCTTAGAAGCTTCGGAGGGGACTCCCTAGATTGGAAATTGAAATTTCTAGCGGACTTTTTAAAAATCATAATGGATTGGAGGGAAACCATCCCGCTCCTCTCACGCTTCTTTTTGCTGCCCCCCCCCCCCTCAAAGACGTCTGATCAAGATTTGAGATTGACATTTCGTTCAAGTCAGTTAAAGGTCCAGTAACTGTGCCTTTGAGGATGACACGAGACCCCACAGTCCTTGGGGCAAGGGCTTTTAGCTATGCAATTTTCCCATTGTTTACATGTAGTATTTTTATTGGGAAAGGTTAAGTAAGTCTGTATTAATACAGATAAAATCATGATAAAATTTTCACTCGAGCGAACGAAGAGCATAGCTCTTTTGTCAGCATAGAACATAATATGAGATAAAAATATGAACATAATAAGAACATAATATGATAAAAATAGTAATAGAACATAATAATAGATAAAAATAAGAACATAATATGAGATAGGACATGAGATAAAAATTTACACTTCAAAGGATAAATTTAAGGACAAATCAAGAAAACTAGCAACAAAATGCAAAAAAAAAAAGAAGAAGAATGAGCAGAGAAAAAAGATCATGAGACTCCAAAAAGTACAATGGTATTAGGGTGAAATTTTCAGGGAGTATTGAGGGTGTAACTGAGCTAGGTCAAAGCCCACTCTATAACTCAAAACGCAATATCTCAGGCGCCAGAGCATTGAGTTGAAACTTTCAGGACATGTTGAGAGGGATGTTGAACTAACCAAAAGGCACAATCTGTGCACTATTACTACTGCTGCTACTCCTAGTAGCAATAAATGCTCTCTCTCAGTTTGGTACACAAATCTGGATGTGACTGTTTTTTGTTTTTTTTTTTTTTCAGTTTCGTACAAAAGTCAGAATATGACTGTCAATTTTTGTTTAATGCAAAAATTGATCATTAATTTCTAACATATGTGTAAATAAAATTGTATAATAGTCAGAATACAGTAGATAAAATATTTTATTGATAAAAGCTCGTTCATATTTCAGTAATACCATAGACAGGTTAAAAAACAAAACATAGGTAAGTTACATACACTAACGAAGTAATAATAACATTGAACAAAACAAGGTCAGTTAATAATGTCCAATTCACAAACACTCCAATACTGAATGGTTAAATCCCACTTTCATTAAATATATCTCAAATGAAAACTATCTAAATACTTTTTGTAGTAGGTTTTTCAATATATTGCGGGTGATATTCCACAGTCATTTTATTAATCATTTTGGCATAAAATTTATAATTTCTGTTGCTGCTTTTTACGATCCCCCTCCCATACTTTTTATAATTTTCTTATTTTTATTTACTTTATTTATTATATAAACTTATTTTAGCGACTTGCACGAATCTCCCATGCCTCTGAAATACACTTATACGTACGACCCTATTTGTGTGTTCTTATTTTGTCAATTTAAACTCATTTATGACTTTCCATTGTGTTGTAAAGATTTACTGAAAACTAGAGGAATTCTTTTAAATTTGCATTTAAAGAAATAAATGAAGCAGATTATGTTTTAGGCAAAATTCATTTTAACTGAAATGAGGAAAATTTCTTTGTAGAAAATGCAAAAAAAAACACTGGTTTTTTCTAGGCTAATAAAATCATGATATAGGCCTATGTGTTTAGCTTTATAAAATACGAACATTTCTTGAGGCTGGAGAAGGGTTTGCGGCATTTTTCAAGCGAATCTTAATGTTTCAATCAAAATGTGAAGAGAGCTAAAATGCTCGGAATAACCAAAAGGTACTGTTGAATATCACCTCACTGATCATTCAAACCAAAAAGATTAGCGCCCCTGCACATTTTTTTTTCAAGAAATAAATTGTGTTGTCATCTACTTTTCCCATGTATAATCAAAAATATGACAATATTGAGGACAATTGACGAATGTAACAGCACATATTAATTTGAATACAAACTAGGACGAATATGAACATTCGAGCGATAAATTTGATGAAGCATATGATTTACATTCCTTATGAAAAATGCAGTCATAAAACAATCCCAAAGCTAAAACTTGCACCAAAAAGACAGGGTATTTATGTCACTGTATTTATTAGTTTTAGATCTATCCATTTACCAATCCAGAATTATGATATTAATTATACTTTTTTTAAGAATTAACAAGACTCTATAACCAGGCCAGGTTTTACCACTAGGCCTGGGCTTAGGGACACACAAAGACAGGGGCGCAATAAAGTATCACTGAGTTATCTTTTTCTTAACAAAACCGGGGTGACGTGATTTATCGTCAAAGTGCCAAATTCACAGTGAATGTGAATATGACGCCTTTGACAGTGCGTCAAAGCGCCGCCACGCTGCCCATTCACAGAAAAGTGATTTCCAAACAGCACAGAAACTCCATGGACAGGAATTTCATGGCCACTTATAAACTGTAAAATATCTCCCAAGACTGGCAGCTGAGAGTTCGGTATCTCTCTTTTATAACTTTTGGCTCATCAGTTCCGTCTCTGCTCAGTGCCTCCGCTATCCCCGAATTTTCGGGGAATTTCCCTGGAAATCTCACAAAAACGGAGCGACAAAAACGTTTCCGCCTAGATGCGTCAAAGCTTTAAATCCGACCCTGTCTATAACGATATACTATCTAGATATTCGACTATTTAAATATTTGTTTCTGTAAAGTGTTGCTTTATGGAGGTACATTCGTTTTTAGTTATTTCGATGGAATAAATTGAAGGTCACCTTCAATCCTTGTGAAGTATATATATATATATAGAAGATTTCTGCAAATTTGCATAATTTATTGTAAAATAAAGGAAATTTCAAAAACTATTTGCAGAAAACGAGAAAACAGGTTTTGGTTTAATTCAAATTGAAGGTCACCTTTTTGGTTTGAACGATCTGTTGATAACGTTGCAATACAAGCATGATAACAACTTATAAATGATATAACGACTGACGGCTTAACGACACTTATGTAAATAGCGACACCGCTATAATGAGGTAGATAAAATAGCCTATAGTAGGAACTCCTCACAAACATTAGAATAATTAAATATACGTTTAGTAAAAGAAAACTATATATTTATCGTTAGTTAAGTTAATGATATAGATTATAAAATATTCATTTCTGTATAGATATTAGAAAGTCATATATTTTAAAAACAGTATTCTTTTTATCATAATTGATGCATTATTCTGATTACTGAATTTGCAATTATTTTAATATAGTATGATATAACTAGACAAGAATAAGGATTCCAATTTTCTTGGATCATATATTTCGAATAACGTACAGGGGTTCAATGTTTAATATTGTTGTTGATATTGATACTATTTGAATATTATCATTTTTGGAACTTTTTCGGGTACTCAGCAGCAAAAACCGTTCCGAGTCCTGTGTCTTAAGGTAAAATGAGTTACAGTTGTTTTTCTTTTTTTTTGTTTTTTTTTTTTTTGTTGAAGACGAAAAAAAAAGAGAAAAAAAATTTAGAACTGAAATCAACTACAGCAACGACATTATAGGTGAATTTTACAGGGGGGGGGAGTTTGGTAAAGATTAGAAACAATATTCTGAAAAAAATTCTTTACATGGGTGTTCAATGAAAATGTTGCATTCATTTCAAGAGCATATTTTGCATCCTATCAAGCTTATTTTGACCCTATCAAGTTCTCAAGGAATAACTTGATAACGGTCCTGTTTAGTTAGTTTACATAATTATCAGTTGCGAGAAAATTAGTAAAGTCAATTTATCGGACATCTTAGTTTGGAAAAATTGTAGGTCAAACTGGAAACAAGAAAAAAAACGTACTTCTAGACCGGTAATCAGGCATAAGTTTATTGGGGGATGCAAAATTTGAAAAAAGAGTAAATAAAAGGTTAAAAATTCTAACATACCAAACGAAGGGTAACTACAGAAATTTCACTGAATTGCTAGAAGGAGACAGTATTGGATAGCACCTCCCCTCTCCAGTCAACTTCTAGACTTAGAAGCGGAGTATACTCAACTTCTATTGCAGGAAAATAATATGCTTTTCATTTTTTGAGTGTAATTTTTCTTAAAGGGGGAAAGAGGTAAGCGAAAAATAGCCCTACGAAATGCAAAATAAGTTAGAAGTTACAAAAAGATAAAGAAATATGCGGTAGCCTTGGAAGTTTTAAATATAACGATAATCTTTAACAAGAACGTAAAAAAAATATAAGGATTGGAACAGGACGGAGAAATAAGAAGAAATGTACAATGTGAGAACTCTACATATGTTAGGAACAAAGTGTAATATATGTAATGCAACCTCAAATGGCATTAGAATAAAACAGATTGGTAAAATGTTAATTTTAACCAAGAGGTAAACTTTGACAAGATTCTTCCAACTTTGTACACCTTAAAAAGTATCTAATCCTTCACCTTAATTTTAATAATCGTCATTGCCACACCTAAAAGCCGTATCAGAAATTTTCACACTAGAAGGATAATTTCCAAAAACTATTTGCTAAGCTGCTCTCAAAGGGAGAATCCGCAGGACCGTGCATGCTCAATTACACTTTGATTCTGTTAATCACGTGGGTCTGTTGTCTTTGAGACAACTTAGTGAACAGTTTTTTGCAATTATCTCAGGAGCATCATCAGAAATGTAAAATATGACCTTAGAGCGTAATAACGACGTCGTAATGTGACGTTATATGGCGTTGAGAGTGATGACATATGATGTATATTTTCAGCTGTGTATCAGTTTTCAGCTTCTATTTCAAATGACTAATTCTGAGAAACCCCCAAGAAATCTCTTTTTTTTATTTGTCCCGATCCAAAAGCTCAACAAGCATCAGCGTTTTCTATAAAATGCAGCAATTTAAAACTTAGTTTTCGCAAAACCTCAAAGTTCTGTTTTATGAAAGTTGATGGAAAAGCACTATTTTTCGTAAAAATGGTTTACTACTAGGCACATTTTAAGTTTAGCCTGCTTATTTCTCACAGGGCTTGATACTATTATAAAAAAGGATTTTACTACCTGAGAACCACCATGAAGTTTTCCAAGAGGGGGGGGAGCGTGCAATCGCTACCAAAACCTTTATTTTTACCAACATTTAAATGAGAAGATCATCTCAATTTCCCATTTTATACCTATTATAATATGTATATGTTTCCCAAGGGCCCATTGCCTCCTGACAGACCCTCAGTTGATAAGTTACACCCCCTCCCCTCAAGCCAATAATTGCATGCAAATCAGCCGTGACATTACAACAAAATAGTTTATAAAACAAACAAATAAAATCCAACTGTAATTGTACATAGGATGTTCTAAAAAAAGAAAGAAATAACACCAGGTACTATATTACAAAAATACAACCCTTGGCAAAAGGAAATTAAAATAAATATAACTATGATTTTAGAAAATAAAGAATTTCGGTAATAAGCCACTGCGTCGATGATGGCGTCTAGTTTGTCACGTTTTGTATCAAATATTGAGGATTCATAACGTTGGAGCAATTTTTAGACTTAACAAACTAATTCTGTACACAAACTGCTTAAAACCAATTTTTTCTTTTCTTTTTTTTGAAAGATATTAAACAATAACACCAACTATAGAATTTTAATAATTCTTGAGACATATTTTCCAAAAACCAAACATAATATAAACGACTCTTATTTCACGTTAAGGACTTTTGGTACAAGTGGCAACAGTGCAATTTTTCCTTTAAATCATTCCATAAATTTTAAAATTTACTTAATTATTCTAACACCTTTCGCCAAGGTAAAATAAAATAAAAACTTTGTACTTTCAAGTTAGAACACGATCACTATGGCAAGTTACTCTCCCACATACAAAACATGATTATCAATAAAAACACTTAAATGTCAAGGTACACAAAACCGGATACAATTTATAACTTCAAATAAAAATACACACTTTCCGTTCATTAAACAATAAAAGGCCCTGAGCGATTTGTCCAACAGTTTGAGGAACTATTAATGAGGTAGTGATTATATAATTGGCTAGTCTGTACGGTAAAAATTCAATCAACCTTACACGGCCGTTCATTGTCAAAAGTTCTGATTTTCGATTTTAAACATAATATTTAAATTAGAGTATTTAATATAAATATTAATAATATTTATTATGATAAATATTATTATTTTATTATTTAAATAAATTTAATATTATTATTTTTTAATATTTTAATAAATTAATATTATTATTTGATTAAATTTAATATAGTATTTAAACATAAAACATAATCTTTAAGTTGCTTCTCCTTTTTCACACCAACGAAGTAGCTAATTATTCTTTTTCTTTTCCAACTTTGTTCATCTCCCAGTTCCAAATTTCCCCACCCCTCTCTGTCCTCCTTTCTCTCCCACAGATTTTGTTTTCCCAAACCCAAAATGTTTGCTACCCTTTCAAGCTCCATCGGGTGTTTTTACTATCAAGTGCCAGCTAAATCCAGTCGTTGACCCAAAGTCCGACTTTTTATCTGTAAGACGCTTTGAAATTATAATTATCGGATATAGTAAAAAAAAAGGTTTTAACCTCCTCCCCGGTCTGCTATCATCCATACTTTGATTAATTTAAAGCTCCTTCTTTGTTAAAAGAAGAGATGATTTTTTGTCAGCTTATTTTAGCTGATTACCAAAATTCATTTCAATATATATGTACTTTTGATACGTGACAACCGTGTAAAGATGGTGGGACTGATTAATGGTTTACAGGTTTTATGTTGCTATTGGTGTTTGTGAGCTGGGTGTTGAACCCCCACTTGCTGCGGACAAATCGAACCCAGAATTGCGTTGCTCCTTTCTAAGCCGACAACGTTGCGGATCTGAAAAAAGAAGAAGAAAATAATCAATAGGCTATAGGCTACCGATGATATTAAATCTGCTTAATCGCAAAATGAGTTTTTCAGAAGCAGTCTATTAAATCTGCTTAATCGCAAAACGCGTTTTTTATTTCTGCAGTCTGTAATTATGCTCTTAAGCCACTTTCAGAAAGACATGCCCTAAATACAAAAAATAATGGCAAAAATCGTAAAAAGTGTCCGATGATTGAACATTACATGTCTTTTTTAACGCCATTCCGACAAGAAAAATCATACCTCTATATAAACGTAAATATAGTTTGTGATGAAACGCTAATAATCTGGGTGTGTCGCTTATCATTTATTTAGATTTGGTTTGCTTTTTCCCTCTCTTTACTTCTTAATAATATACTATTTCTTCTTTTTGGTTTTTTTTTTTCTTCTTTTTGATCTTTTCCATTCATTTTTTTAATCTAAAAGTCATATATTTAAAAATATTGCTATGCCAATTCAATACTAATTCAAGTTCTTTTTCTCTTGTTCGTGTCATGGCTCAAGTAGAACCGGTTAAATAGTAAAGATAATAAAAATTTTAACCAATTATAAAATGGAAAATTAAAGTAAGAGTCTTGTAGTCTATTAGAGAAAAAAATTAATTAGCAAAAAATTATTATCCATATAAAAAATATATATTATAATACAATAAATATAATAATATAATAAATATGGAATAAACCATGAAACGGTAAAAACTACTGACTCGGACACCCCTCCACCCTTCATGTAGCACAGCCAGTCTTACTGGTATATACTGAGAACTAAATTCTGCATGATTTTTCTATTTTAATACCACGATGGCAAATATAGTAAAAATATCAGAAACATCAGAAAAAAACTTTTTTTTGGATAACATCAAACAAACTAGAGTTTCGCTAGCGCCCTAAGGTTAAATTAACTCTTTTTACTAATGATTTTGAATAGCCTGGAGGTTCTACGTATAGTCCAAAGAAATCGCGCGTGAACGACGTGAAATCGCGTCCGAAGAAATCGCGCGCATTTTATCATTAAAAGAGCGGAACTCGTATTTACCAAAATTAAGAAAACGTTCGATAGTAAAAAAGAGAAGAGACAGGAAAATTAATAGAATTAGAAAACCCGCTCCGGAGCCGTCATAACCGAGGTTTTAGCAAGATAGCCTTGAAATCCTTTGTCCGTAAGAACAGGTTCTGAGTCCTGGGGTCACTGATCATCTGGTTTGGAACGGGGGTCAGTGTCGCGACTCTGTTAGCTCAGCCTGAGCCGACCCAGCTTTATAATGAGTACGTGGAGAAATCTGGGAAAGGTAAACAGGAAGGGTGTACAAAAGCACAGAATGGCTGCCCCTCCCCCCCCATTGTGCTTGCTGGTTGAAGGGCCATGAAGCGGAGATCAGCACCGCCGGTAGGGACTGTAAAGGCCAGTGCCGTGTTTTTCTTCTTTCTGTTTGTTTTGTTCTTTTCTTTCTTGTTTTTTCTTTCTGTTTCTTTCTGTTTTTCTTTTGAGTCCAAATAGTTAAAAGAATGTCACCCACGTTAACGAGGTATGAAACATACAATTTCCCAAAAAGCAAATATTTGAAAGGCTATTCAATACATTAACTGCAAAATTTAAATTACGAAGGAAAGTTCTCCTTGGAAGGAGGAGGATTTAAATTACGAGCATGAGACAATAATAAATTACAATAATATTCAAAAGAAAATATTTGGAAGGCTATTCAATACATTAACTACACAATTTGAATTATGAGGAGATTGAGATTCCCAAGTCTCATGCCTTGTCGAAAGCAAATTAAAAAAACTTAAATATAGACCTTCTCCAGTTTTAAGAGGGAGAAAATAATTCCCTTGCTAATACTTTAGGGGACAAATAACGGAAAAATTGACAAGACATAGGAGAAAAAAATAGAAAGAGCTTGGGCTCTCTAAGAATAAAAAGAGAAAAAGAGCTTGGGCATATGTAAGAGAGTCAATAGCAACATTGTAATAGAGCAACAATAGAAACCTACCCAAACATTCTGAACAAAAAGGATAACATTAATGTTGGTGTTAAAAAAATCACTATCGCCAGTATTTTCGACTAGGCCATTTCCCAATAACCCCATACTTCCCAGGTCACATTGATAACCTTGAACTTCAGCTATGATTTCAGGGCTGTAAATATGGTTTTGGATGAGGAGCTTTTTTGGTGGTTATAATTATGCGAATTATCAAATTAGTATCTTAAGTGGTCCTTCACATTTCAATGAAGATATAATTCTTCTCCGCGCCATTTCCCTCATGGCTACGCCACCCTTCAGTTTCCATACATGGAAATTTTATATAAGGAGCAAATACTTTATACGTACTACTAACACCATTTACTACTCACTGCAGCATCAAACCACCTGAGGCCAACCCAACTATACACGCTCCTCCTCCGCCCCAATCTATTTAAAGAAGCTCTCATTTCCTTAAATCTTTCCTTACGACAACCTCCCACTCCAATTGGGGACAATCTGATTTTGTTTGGCTCTAGACGGTTGGCCAACATGGAAAATCTTTGGCAATCTGCCATCCTTAATCTGAAGAACGTAACCTAGCTAGCTCAACTCTCATTTTTCTCTTGTTATAGACCTAGAAGGCGGGGTTGAACCATATTTTTCGTACAGTACTGTTTTGTTGTACAGCGTACAAACACTTTGTACATATTTACAGAACGCCAACCCAACTACACACGCTCCTCCTCCGCCCCAATCTATTTAAAGAAGCTCTCATTTCCTTAAATGTTTCCTTACGACAACCTCCCACTCCAATTGGGGACAATCTGATTTTGTTTGGCTCTAGACGGCTGGCCAACATGGAAAATCTTTGGCAATCTGCCATCCTTAATCTGAAGAACGTGACCTAGCTAGCTCAACTCTCATTTTTCTCTTGTTATAGACCTAGAAGGCGGGGTTGAACCATATTTTTCGTACAGTACTGTTTTGTTGTACAGCGTACAAACACTTTGTACATATTTACAGAACGAAAGCTGGATATTTTTTACTAAAAAAAAAAAAGAAAGGTGAAAATGTTTACCTGTTTCGTCGTACCTGTTTTTGCATGAATACACCAGAGTGCGGCAACAAGTGTGGCCCCGACTAAGAATGAAATTACAGCAATACCGATGGCCACCTCTGTAGATACGCCAACGAGGACAAATTGAGCACCCGGGACTGAATTGTTCTCAAATCTTTCTGAGCCCATATCTATATTACTTTTTGAATTATCTGAAAAAAAAACTAAAAATTCATACTAAGAACTAGAGTACCACAGTTTTTTAGACTGTTATAGGGAGGGGGAATTACGATAAAAGATTATTCTTAGGCAAATGTTTTTCAGACAACTCTAGCACCGGCTATGATACATTTCTTTTTACCATAAGGGGCATTTGTGTTTGCTAGACACACATTTTATGAAAATTTCTAATGAGATGATTTAAAACGAAAGGGCGTATCTAGCATCTGCACGAGTTTAAGGGAAAACTTTTTAAACTCTTCTTAAGAAACAAATTCTCAGGCTGTTCACGGGAAGTTTATTGTTAGGTAATCAAACAGTTCGTGGTAACGAACTGTAAGTAAGGAGTGACCCCGCTCAATAGTAACCGAAACCCTAAAAACGGAATTTTGATACCAATAGATACATCAAAAGAATCGGATTTTAGTTATGATTATACTTGTCTTATTTTCGAAAAAAGGAGGAAACACTCCCTAAAAGTAATAGAATTTAGGGAGATCACACCACGAAAATCACACCATCAGATTCAGCGTATCAGCGTATCTTAACGAAAATCACACCATCAGATTCAGCGTATCAGAGAACCCTTTTGCAGAGGTTTGAAGCTGTTTCCTGCAAAAATGTGGAATTTCGTATTTTTTGCCAGAAGAAAGATCACGAATGCACGTTTATTTATTTTTTGTTTTGTTTTTTTCTTCTCAGGCGCGATCGCATCAACCCAGTGGTCCTAGAATATCATGAGACGGCTCATTCGAAAGGAAATGAAGAGTTCTAGTATCCTTTTTAAGTGATCAAAAAATCGGTGGGCAACTAGGCCCCCTCCCACGCTCATTTTTCCAAATGTCATTCGATCAAAATTTTGAGATAGCCATTTTGTTCAGCATAGTCAAAAATCTAATAACTATGTCTTTCAGGATGACTTAATCCCCCACAGTTCACAGGGGAAGGGCTACAAGTTGTGAACTTTACCCATTGTTTACACATAGAATTGGCTATTTGGAAATATCGGGACGTTTTCAGGGAGTATTTTTCTGGGGGGGGGGGGGTCGGGGGATTGGCTAACTGGGAGGATCTTTCCATGGAGGAATTTTTCATGGGGAAAGAGAATTTCTATGAAGGGGCGCCAGATTTCCCAGCATTATTTAAAAACGATTAAAAATTTATAAAAAAAACAAGTTTTTTCAACTGAAAGCAAGGAGCAACATAAAAACTTAAAACGAATAGAAAATATTGCGCATATGAGGGGGCTCATAGTCTCGTCAATACCTTGCCCTTTACGCTAAATTTTTTAGTACTTTCAAAAGGGCTATTTATTTTAATTAAACCCTTTGAATTCAGGGATCATTCTTACAGAATTCGAACAAAACTCGAACTTAAGCGTAAAGAGCGAGTTATTGGCGAGGGGTTAAACCCCCTCATATACGTCATAATTTCTGTTCGTTTGAAGTTTTAATGTTGTTCCTTACTTTCAGGAGAAAAAAATTGTTATTTTTATTTCATTCAAACACAGAAATCCAGAAAATTACAGAGTATAATTAGTATAGCTGAATAACGTAGCATCATTTGGATATATATTATACGTTAGTATATTACGAAGTCTTGGGGATAAGGTAGTAGGCGTGGGATACTGGTAAAAACCCACTAGAAGACCTTTCTCTCTATTCAGCTCATACAAAATATCCTATACCCTCATTCTTTTGGGGCAAAACGATATCGTCTTGATATCGTTTTGCCATGACATGTAAGCTATGACATGGCTTAAGATAGTAGCTGACATTGTCACACATGTAAGCCATGACATGGCTTAAGATAGTAGCTGACATTGTCACACTTCTGAGATAATTGCCAAGACCCTATGCTAAGCCGTTCTCAAATGGAGGATGGGTAAGGTATGTATATTCAATCACACTTGGAACATCTCAGTAGATATGGTTCTTCTGATCCTCGCTTAAAGACACCTTAGCAGACAGTTTTTGGCACTCAGATAATCGTCATTCATGGTAAATAATTGTAAGTAAGGAGCGACTCGGCCTAACAGTAACCGAAACCCAAAGATGGAATTTTGACAACAATATATACGTCATAAGAAACGGTTTCTTATGCTGATTCAAGATTTATAAGGTTCATTAAGTTTGATATACTTTTCAACTACTCCCCATCCCACGCCCCTTGTTCCCAAACATCGGATCAAAATTTTAAGACAACCCTTTGATTCACCATAGTTGCAAGTTCCAGGGACTATACCTTTGGGGATGACCTCACCTCCATAGTCCCTGGGAAAAGAGCCGCAAGTTACGCAATTTGTTGATTGTTCACCTGTTGACATATAGTATTTGTTATTAGGAAGTATACAGAATATTTCTTTGCGGGAGAGATTTCTGTGGAGGGGGGTCCATGAGGAGAATTATGCGTGGGAAGTGTTGTTTTTGCGAGGATTTTCCAGAGGATATTTTACACAAGGGTGGAGGGAAGGGTATTTCCTGGCATGATTTGAAACATTCATAAATTAAATAAAGTTTTTTGACTGAAAGTAAGGAGCAGCAGGTGAGACAGAGATATAAAACTTATAGGGAGGAGGAATTACGATAAAAGATTATTCTTAGGCAAATGTGTTTTCAGTATTTCTTTAAATATCCGGGGCTCCACCACCCTTCCACTCTTTAATGCGCAGGTATGGGTTTAATTATTCTACTCTCTATTATAACATAATATAATTATATTTACATAATTTTATATATATATATATATATATATATGTATAATTATATATTATATATATATATATATTATTATATATATTGCTATTATATATATAATATATTATATATACATATAATAATTCTGCTTACCTGAACCTGACACTCTCGGCACAGGCAAGATAGGTCCTCGAACAATAATTTGTTGGGCAGTTGACACAGATTCTTCAAGGAAGGGCTTTAGACTGTGATTTTGGCAGTGCTCACGATGATTAACGCACTGAAAATATGAAATATTAACTACAATTTCTACTTCAACATTAATAACCAGAAATAATACAAAAACACCACTTTCTCTTGTTTTCAGAAGTTATGTATACAGCTCTGACTCTTTAAAATGGGTCGGTTTCAAAATTAGAGTTGTTTAGCGCAGTGGCAGGCACATTGGTACTTGTTAATTAAACAAGACACACTCAAGAATTACGCTTAGATTAGATCTCAAAAAATTGTTTCATTGCCACAAAAAGAAAAGACGGGTGACAGAATACATTGGACTTGTATATTTGGGGTATATATTTGCACATTAGGGGGGGCATGTTAGGGGCACTTTCCAAATACTTTACCCCAACAAACTAATCTGCAAATATATAGCCCACATTATATTATTATATAAACTAAAGGTTATACAAAGGTTATATTTTATTAGGATTAACCTATTTTTACATCTTGGGTAAGGTATTGTAAGGTATGCCTCGTAAATATGTAAGGTTTTTATTGAACGGGTGGTCGTATGAAATTCTAAGGGGCAAGAAATTCAAAGGTGGTCGTATGAAATCCAGATCCTAGGGGCAAGAATTGTTAGCTATGCCGCGGTGGTATATAAGGTTTTTTATCGAAGGGGGCGTCGTATAAACTTCAAAGGGGGTTCATTTAATTGAAAATTAAAATTTGTAGTCCCCTTTTTAAGAGTAAAAACTTATTGATGGCAACCTGACCCATTGTAACATCTTGGTAACAATCATTGTAATTATTTTTACATCTTGGGTAAGGTGTGACGTTTAATTAACAAGTAGCGGCACATTACACCTTTTCTGAATCGGAGTCATGCAAGGATGTTTAATCTCTAGGATTTAGCAACCAAGGCCTTATGAATTAATTAGGAAACTCAAAACAAAATACCTTAGAGTTACTAAAAATAATGCTAAAGACAATCTTTCATTGATTTCTTTTATGTGGTTTTGAAAATGACGAGTAAAGTCCTATCTAATTTAGGGGATGATTCTAATTATAATTCCATAGCGCCGAATAAGGATGTTTCTCAATTAATTTATACCTCTAGTCGGGTCTGTGCAAAGATAAGGGGAGGGGGCAGCGTCTCTATGGATAAGTTAATTGGTTAAAAACGATACTTAGGGCACTTCTCTGTTACTTCGTAAACTATTTTCAAAAAATTATTCGATTCATCTTTTAGATTGTCAAATTATTAACCATCCGATTTTAGTTGCTTAGATAATGATATAGTGAAAAAAGAAATCACGAGCGCAACAGTACAAACACAGAAACCAACGCACACCATAAAAACAAA
The DNA here is from genome assembly GCF_032884065.1 of Artemia franciscana. NCBI lineage: Eukaryota > Metazoa > Arthropoda > Branchiopoda > Anostraca > Artemiidae > Artemia > Artemia franciscana. Next base: position 1,960,948 of record NC_088879.1, on the reverse strand, counting down.
CATAAAAAATATAAATCATGAAAAATAATAATAAATAAAAAATATTAAATAACATATAAATTATAATCAATAATAAATAATGAATAATAAATAATGTATAATGTATAAAGTATAAAAAAAATAAAAAATAAAAACAAAAAAGAAAGACCCATTCGGATGGATAGTAGTTTGGATAATAATATCCAAACTATTTTGGAAAGCTTGTCACATTCTCATCCTGATTCCTCCCAATTTCATTATTAACTAGATGGTAGTTACACTTTCTAGGTGCCAAGGAAATAAATAGGCAATTAGAGTTCGACAAAAAAAAAATATAATAAGTGACACGGGTGAGATCTGATATTCCAAATATCTTTTGTTCCTATTCGAAAACTTTTTAACTATAAAGAATCAATTTTACGTCTGAAATTTATTTAACGCAAAAAAAAATAGTGTAGTAGGTGGGAAAGGAGATTTCTTCGACTGTTTATAAGAGAATTTTCAAAGGCAGGGTATCAGAATGGGTAAATCGGTCCTAGATATTCCCCATCGGTACAAATTGATTGCACAGGCACGAACGAAGGATTATTTTTTCAGCGGCAGGGGGGAGGGTAACCAAACAGTTATATGACAATTTGAATAAGAGGTACCCCCAACTTAATGCGAGAATGAGACTGCGAAAAAGTGTTCTTACCATTTTTAGATTCCCGTGTGCTGTTTTCGGGTCCGTAGTGCAAAGACCAAGTTTACAATGAAGATACATCAGTCCCATGTCTGCATAGTCCGGAGTCATTTTGAAAGAGAACCAACTGGAGCCTCCAGTGTGTGACCTTGAATGCATGCGGACTGAGAGGTGTGAAGGGCAGGTGTTTCTGATTAGTGTGGTCTTGGGTGCTGCTTTCTTTTCATAGGAATTTGCTATCCAGCATTTTTCAGTTACGATTTGAATGTATGGTACTGCAAAAAAAATTAATTAATTAAAAAATTAATTAATTAAAAAAAATTAATTTAAAAAATTAATGGTATCGGTGAAATAAACCTCTAAATTATTGTTATTGTCTTATGGAGCTGGAACCACTTTCAAACTCTACAATTATCTAAACTTATTATGAACTTTAAGGTAGGAGTCCAACATATAATTCTTAATTCTTTTCTTCATTTTTATACTGTTTACTCGAACCATGGTTCAGTTTTTCTTTTATCATTCATTTTATGACCTGGGTGCTTGTTAAGCACCTTTTAACCCACATTACGTTAGCAAACGACCTTTTTTGCGCTTTTTTATTTACACCAAATGAATCATTCATGATATACAATCAATTAAAAGAAAGGAAAATGTCACAATCATAAATACAATTATAGGTTCCCAGAATAGACCATATCCATTAATTTTTTGGGCTATAATTGAGCTAAAATATTTTATATTTTATAAAAAAAATAAAAAAATCATTAAAAAATTATTATAAAATTTTGCAAGCTATAATTTAAAAAAAAATAATAGCTAATCGTAGGTTGGGTTTATTTATTTACTTATTTAATTTAGTTTATTTGCTTTAGCTTTATTTTTATTTAGATTTACTATTTAGTTTTATTTATTTGGTTTAATCATTTTGGTTTACTTATAATTATGCTACTGCAAAAAGGGAAATTAACAGGACTAATTTAAAAGTATAGAAATGATATTGTGAAAAAACGATAAATTGGAACTATGATCACTGTCAACTGATTTTCTCGATTTTTTTTATTCTGATATAAATAAAACAAGCTAAAAAAAAAGGAGGCACCTAAAAGCTTAAGGAGGTGTAGCTTTCTTTTGTAGGTGTAGCTATCCAATATGACTAAAAACAAGCTAAAAAGATAAGAAGGCACCAAAAAGCTTAAGGAGGTGTAGCTTTCTTTTGAAGGTGTAGTTGTCCAATATGACTAAATACAAACTAAAAAGATAAGGAGGCATAAAAATCTTAAGGAGGTGTAGCTTTCTTTTGAAGGTGTAGTTGTCCAATATGACTAAATACAAGCTAAAAAGATAAGGAGGAACACAAAATCTTAAGGAGGTGCAGCTTTCTTTTGAAGTTGTAGTTGTTCAATAAGACTAAAATCAAGCTAAAAAGATAAGACACCTAAAAGTTTAAGAAGCTGTATCTTTATTTTGAAGGTTTTTAGTTGTTTTTAGGACTCAACAAATCACTAATGTTTGAAATTTTACGGACGAAAGCGTTGTCAAATTTAAATAGCCAGTTTAGGTTTTCTGCTTTCACGGCTCAACATGGCAACACTGACGAAATGTGATACTTCCCTAAAAAACAATATCCTAATTTGAAATAGTCAAAATTAAAATCTTAGAAAATCAGAGTTTTAAGGTATAAATACACCTAAAATGAGCCAGGAAGCAAAAAAAACCTTTTATTTTGATTTCCTTGGTACTTAAAGCCTAATCAGCCAAAGTGAAACTGTTATGAGCCTTCCATCTGTTTATCCATTTTCTGTATTTTTCCAAAAAAAAACAAGGTTGACAAGAGGTGATGAATAGTTTCATGCAGCTTTATAATTGGTCAGACAAATTTAGAGATGAATTTTCATTCCGTTGGCAAATAAGGACCTCTTCTAAGCAATGCTAGCATGATTAAAACCACTAAATGTTGAAAAACAAACAGCATTAAGATGTTTATACTGCTGAATTAAATCTTTTTTCAATTTAGTGCTCTGAAAAAAAATTCTATTGCAAATCGTGTATTTCTGGAACAGTCCTATTCACACAATGGTAAATAAAAAATTACCATAATAATTTACTACCATTTTCTGTATTTTCCCAGAAAAAAACAAGGTTGAAAAGAGGTGACTATGAAATAGTTTAATGCAGCTTTACAATTTGTCAGACAAATTTGGAGATGAAAGCATGATTAAAACCACATTTATAAATGTTGAAAAACAAACAACATCAAGGTGTTTACGCTAATAAATGTTGAAAAACAAACAGCATAAAGATGTTACACTGCTAAATAAAACCTTTTTTCAGTTTAGTGCTCTGACAGCAATTCTATTGCAATTCGTGTAATTCTGAAACAGTCCTATTCACATAATGGTAAATAAAAAAATTACCATAATAATTTACTACCATTTCCTGTGTTTTTCCAAAAAAACAAGGTTGAAAAAAGGTGACTATGAGTAGTTTTATGCAGCTTTACAATTTGTCAGACAAATTTGGAGATGAAAGCATGATTAAAACCACATTTATAAATGTTGAAAAACAAACAACATCAAGGTGTTAACGCTAATAAATGTTGAAAAACAAACAGCATAAAGATGTTACACTGCTAAATAAAACCTTTTTTCAGTTTAGTGCTCTGACAGCAATTCTATTGCAATTCGTGTAATTCTGGAACAGTCCTATTCACATAATGGTAAATAAAAAAATTACCATAATAATTTACTACCATTTTCTGTGTTTTTCCAAAAAAACAAGGTTGAAAAAAGGTGACTATGAATAGTTTTATGCAGCTTTACAATTTGTCAGACAAATTTGGAGATGAAAGCATGATTAAAGCCACATTTATAAATGTTGAAAAACAAGCAACATCAAGATGTTTACTCCAATAAATGTTGAAAAACAAACAACATCAAGATGTTTACACTGCTAAATAAAATCTTTTTTCAATTTAGTGCTCTGACAGCAATTTTATTGCAATTCGTGCAATTCTGGAACAGTCCTATTCACATAATGGTAAATAAAAAATTACCATAATAATTTACTACCATTTTCTATATTTTTAGAAAAAAAAACAAGGCTGAAAAGAGGTGACTATGAATAGTTTAATGCAGCTTGACAATTTGTCAGACAAATTTGGAGATGAAAGCATGATTAAAACCACATTTATAAATGTTGAAAAACAAACAACATCAAGGTGTTTACGCTAATAAATGTTGAAAAATAAACAACAAAAAGATGTTTACACTGCTAAATAAAACCTTTTATTAATTTAGTGCTCTGACAGCAATTCTATTGCAATTCGTGTAATTCTGGAACACTCCTATTCACACAATGGTAAATAAAAATTACCATAATAATTTACTACCATTTTCTGTATTTTTCCAAAAAAAAAGGTTGTAAAGAGGTGACTATGAATAGTTTTATACAGTTTTACAATTTGTCAGACAAGTTTGGAGATGAAAACATGATTAAAGCCACGTTTATAAATGTTGAAAAACAAACAACACCAAGATGTTTACTATAATAAATGTTGAAAAACAAACAACATCAGGATGTTTACACTGCTAAATAAAATCTTTTTTCAATTTAGTGTTCTGACAGCAATTTTATTGCAATTCGTGCAATTCTGGAACAGTCCTATTCACATAATGGTAAATAAAAAATTACCATAATAATTTACTACCATTTTCTATATTTTTCCAGAAAAAAAAAAAACAAGGTTGAAAAGAGGTGACTATGGATAGTTTTATGCAGCTTTACAATTTGTCAGACAAATTTGGAGATGGAAGCATGATTAAAACTACGTTTATAAATGTTGAAAAACAAACAACATCAAGATGTTTACGCTCCTAAATAAAGTCTTTTTTTCAATTTAGTGCTCTGACAGCAATTTTATTTCAATTCGTACAATTCTGGAACAGTCCTATTCACATAATGGTAAATAGAAAATTACCATAATAGTTTACTACCACTTTCTATATTTTTCCAAAAAAGGTTGAAAAGAGGTGACTATGAATAGTTTTATGCAGCCTTACAATTTGTCAGACAAATTTGGAGATGAAAGCATGATTAAAACCACATTTATAAATGTTGAAAAACAAACAACATCAAGATGTTTACATTGCTGAATAAAATCTTTTTTTTGATTTTAGTGCTGACAGCAAGTCTATTGCAATTCACGTAATTCACGTAAAAAACAGTCCTATTCACATACGGTAAATAGAAAATTACCATAATAATTATCTATAATGGTAGAATTTACCATAACAATAGTAAATTCCAAGGGAATTTCACAGTTTCAAATTTGGAACCGAGAATGTTATGTTCAAGTTTGAAAACAAGAATGAAGTAAAAAAAAATATTATTGATTGACGTATCATCATAGATTAATAGATACAAGATGCATTAAATTCGTGCACCGTGGGGAGGGCCTAGCCCCCACCCAAAATAATTGAGTGTTTTCTAATACTTTCGTATTTTTTTTAGGCAAATTCTGTGTTTTTGCTATTTCAACAAATCCCCAACCCCCCTCCGCCCAAGAAATTCCCTTCCTGTGTGCATATCTGGTATGAAATTCCGCTGATAAAACAAAAGATACATAAAATTTGTTTCGTGCTTTTTATTATTTTGTATATTCCAGTGGCTGTAAGGGGGAGAGCAAACCTAATATCGTGCAGTGGCTTAAAAACGTCAAGGAATTCAAACATTCAAAGTCTAGTTGGAGAACCTATTTCTCATACCCGGTCCATATCAGAAGTTACCCCTATTCAAATCAGCTGACATTAGTTCATTTCATGATACCCGGTTCGTTTCATAAAGGGCGACAGTGTTTTTTTAAAGAAGACATAGCAATGCTATCAAAGCTAGATTGGCTTCGATTTTCTTAAAATTTCTTAGAATAAACTACTACTAATAATAATAATAACTCACTGCAGCACCAAGCCGCCTGAGGCCAACACGGCTACGCACGCTCCTCCTCCAACCTAATCTATTTAAAGCCTCCCTCTTTACGCCCTCCCAGGAAGTTCCCATTTCCTTTAAATCTTTATTTATGACATCCTCCCAACCCAGACAAGGACGACCTGCTTTCCGTGTAGCCACAGACGGTTAGCCAAAAAGGACAATCTTCGGTAATCTGTCATCCTTCATCCGTAGAACGTGGCCTAGCCATCTCAACCTTTCTTTCATTATAGCCCTAGAAAGTGGGAATGAACCACGTTTTTCGTACAACCTACTGTTTGAAATACGGTCAGTCAGCCGGGTACTCAGAACAATCCATAGGGATGTCTTAGAATAAAGATTTTCTTATTTGAAATTTTTAGGGGGTGTGATGTTTCTATATTTGACTTACCACCATCAACCCAAGTCTTGACATGTAGCGTTTCGTCATAGCCTACTTCTAGGCCAAATGATGAGCCTTCCACATTCTTTTGATTGTTGTGAATTAGTGTATTCTTCAAAGGTACTTTCATGTCCTTGTCACGATAGATTTCCATATGATAAAGCTCCATTTGCGCTGGAACATCCTCAGATGGATCCTAGAAAAAAAATTGACCGCTAAGTGATTAGAATCAATTCAGTTTAGTTTATTTACAAAAAAAAAAAAACTAAACAACCAATCCCCCCCCTAAAAAAGGTAAAAACACGACATGGGATGAATCTAGTTTTAAATTCATAACGAAATTTGGACAAAAAAAAAATACAAGGAATAAAATTTACAAAGTTTATCTTGGATGGACTATTTTTAGCCCGAAGTATTTTATAGTTCCGAAGGAAATGAAATAAGTAGTGATTGGTATCTCCAAAATTACCTCATATCAATGAAGAAGATTAATATAACCGGAAATGTTTAGCAAGCCAAAATGTAATAAATGTAAAAAAAATAAATGTAATAAATGTAATAAAAATAAATATAAAATATAAAAATAAAAAATAAAAATATAAAAATAAATGTAATAAATGTAAAATGTAAAAATCTGAAGCTATGTTACAATGATATTTTTAATTCTTTTCTTTAAGAGCCCTTGCCAAATTTGCCGGGTTTTTTTTTCAGGGGAAGCGGGTTGTCATGCAAGAGCACTAAAAATAAAACTTCCCACCTCATAATTTTGGCCCTATGTCATTTCACGATTTAGGAAATAACGGAAAGAGGTAGTAAAAGTTCAAGAGGGTGAATGGTAATGTAAGTTGAGGAGTAGGGTGATTTAGGAAAGTAACAGGGCGGGGAATAATACAGAGTTCACTCCTTCTATATTTTATTTAAATTTTGAGACAGTGTTGACAATTAAAAGCCACAAGCTAGGTTGCTGACTTAAAACTCGTGTAGTTAATACAACATCGGGGAGAAGAATAACAAAAGAATATTCAGTTCTAAGATCAGGGGTTCAAAACTGGGGTGCAAAGAGTCTTGGAGGCTGAGGGCCTCTGGATGATATTGGTCTCTACGATGACTTATCAGGGCACATTGAAAAACCTTGTGGGATATTTTAAAGGCACTGCAGATATTGAGCTATAAGATTAAAAGGGATAGGGATATGGAAAAAATGAGAGGCCCCTGGTTTAAAGCAACCACTTTTGACACCACGAGTGGAATGATATAATCGGTAAAAACAAAATCAAAGCGTATGTATAACATATCTCAGAAAAATATATTGTTTTTTTTATTGACAAGATCCAGTCAGTGGTTTAACTAAATTAGTCTTAATAGTAATGGGAAGAAAACCTCCCGAATAATATATCAAATATGCCAAGTTTATTCAGTAGCTTCAAATTTGTAGATAAACTTTAGGGGGTGCTCAAAATAAAAAACTTCAGAGCTTAAAGATAAAATTTCAGAGCTTAAAGATAAAGCTAAAAAAATATATTTATAGATACTTACCATTACATTATCATCAGACTCTTGTATAAAGGACCCTAGGGGCAGCATTGGATTATATTTACAGTCATGTGGTACTGCAATTTCTGTCACTGAATGGCCAGTCATGAGTGATGCTGTCGGACTATCTTCATTATCAAATCCAGAACCTTCAAAATCTTCATCATCGCTGATAAAATTTGAGGCAACCTTTACATATACCTGCAAAGAATATCAAGTTTTACTGTATGTATGGTAATGTAGTGTACAAACTACGCTGTTTTAAGTAAATTTATTATCTATTCCAAATACTTGAACGATCCTAAGTATACTGAAGAAACTTAAAGAAACGTAAGGATACTCAAGTCCTATATAGCAAGCCTCGGCTGCTACGTGCACACCTTTTATAATAGGAAAGCAAATGTGTTCGAAAAGCAAAAAACTTAAAAATCGCAATCCCCTAGCCCCCCCTCCCATCCCATGAATACACCCTTTATGCGCATTTTCATTGATTTAGGCCAAATTCAAGTTTATCACAGGCCAGAATACGTTTCGCCAGTTACCCTTCAATTTGCTGTCAGGAGGAATGTGTATTACAATTTTAAAAACAGAAACCGATTTATCAGATGATATTTTGTGCTGGGCAGGTGGCAATTACAGAATCTAGCCAAAAATATTGGTGAAACAAGGTACTTAAAGCACTGAATGCGAAGACAAAAAAAAATAAGTAGTCTCGTACAATTGAGTGAATAATAGATGGACAGTAGCTCTTTTGATTTATAGCCTAGACTAATAGAGAAAAGAATTCTTTTCTCTATTATTAGATAAAAGAATCTTAAAATAGATTCTTTTTTGCAGTATTCTCAAATACCTAACTACACTGGAAGAATAATTAATATTCTATTATAAAGAGTGTACCTGTGAATGCTTTTAAGCAATTATCTTACCCTTAAAAGACAACAAATTTGAGCATTAAATAGATAGTCATAAATTTAACATGATACTATAATTACCATCCTTCTTCAATAATTACATGAATTTAATTTATTTCTTGCTTCTTCTCCTCATGATATATTGACCAGATTGCGTTCCCAAAATAACCTCTTCCGTTTTTTTTTCAGTAATAATATACTACCCGTTACAGCGCCACCGAGTCTGACAAACTAGTGCTCATTAAAGCTTCTGGTTCTCCTTAGAATTGATGCTCCTATAAGTTCCTAAAACCTCCCCTTGCTAAAAGCTCCCTATTTTGCAGATCTTTTGAGGGCTGAAGATATTCGTATTCCTCCTAAACCATATTTTTGCTGTAAAATTACTGAGTGGGCCAAGTAATATTTCAAGCGTGACCTAATTGTGGATGACAGGTCCATACCTAAAATGAGTTGACGGGGGTGGGGTCTAACAAATTCAGCCGTTATATAGCAAAGGATAAATTAACGTCCTGTTGAATTTTCCGACTGAGGGAGGAGGATTCAAATAGAGTCGAAAGAAAAAAGTAATAGACTTAAATTAAGGAAAATGTGGAACAAGGATGAAAAATTAATTTTTTCCGTAAAGAGGGGGAAATTTCTTTAAGGTAATCACTGAAAAAACATCAACGCCATCTAATTTTCGGAGACACTTAGCATTTTTCAAGCTAATTGATCGTTTTTTGTCAAGAACTGAGATCAGACACATATTACTACACTAATTTTACCGACTACACAAATTAAATTAATTATTAGTATTATTAGACTGAAAGAAAAATGACAATTGTTGCCAAACGCTAGATGGCGTTGAGGGTTTTTTCGTCGACGCTAGTGCCAGTTTTTACTCTTACAAGTTACCCATGATCTTTGCACTAGCTAATAATTGTTTGTTTTTCCGTCCTTTTTTTTCTGTTTTCGAATAATGCACAAGAAATAATTGTTTATTTTTTCTTCTTCTTCTTCGTTAGAAAAATAACCTTTTTCTTATTTCACCGATGCTATGATCTTTAGCATCGGTACAAGTCTACCCAGTAAATGGAAATACACTGATGACACGTCAATCCTAGAGGTTTTTTAGAAAACAATATAAAGTTGTGTATTTGATATTCTAAACCTTGTGTCTGTGGAAACTTATGAATAATTATTTATCCTTTTTAATTCCTAAGCCTCCTCCTAGTCTTATTTTTATCTCAAACCTAGTCTTAAATTAAACCTGTCTTTCTTCCCAAGCATCTTTCTTAATTTAGTCAATAATATGCTCCGTATTTCTAAATACTCTTTCCTTCAGTCTTTATTGGAATATGCATGTCCTGTTAGGGATTATAGTTTATTTTCTTGTTATATATTTATGCTTTTTTAAGGACGGCCCTTGGACATATGGCCGAAATAGTCATTTTAATTAGTTTTCCACTATTTTGCAAAAATAATTCCCTATTGTTTTTCTTGTTTTTATAACACATGGTATTTACCAAGTGACATACAGCGATCGCAAATTCTGTCGGTCTGTCTGTGCCAGTTTTGCTAGTTTAGGCATTTCCAGATAAGCTAGGACGATGAAATTTGGCAGGCGTATCAAGGACCAGACCAGATTGAATTAGAAATAATCGTTTCCCTGATTCGACCATTTGGGGGGAGTGGGGGAACGGCCAATTCGGAAAAATTAGAAAAAACGAGCTATTTTTAACTTACGAACGGGTGATCAGATCTTAATGAAATTTTATATTAAGAAGGATATCGTGTCTCAAAGCTCTTATTTTAAATCGAGACCGAGTCCAATGACCTTGGTGGGAGTTGGAGGGGGAAACCTGAAATCTTGGAAAACGCTTAGAGTGGAGGGATCGGGATGAAACTTAGTTGGAGAAATAAGCACAAGTCCTAGATGCGTGATTGACATAACCGGAACGGATCCGCTCTCTTTGGGGGAGTTGGGGGGGGGGGGGGTTAATTCTGAAAAAAATAGAAAAAATGAGGTATTTGCAACTTACGAACGGGTGATCAGATCTTACTGAAATATGATATTTAGAAGGATCCTGTGCTTCAAAGCTCTTATTTTAAATCCCTATTAGATCCGGTGATATTGGGGGAGTTGGAGAGGGAGACCGGAAATCTTGGAAAACGTGAAAATTGAGGTATCTTTGTCTTACGAATGGTTGATTTGATCTTAATGAAACTTGATATATAGAAATATCTTACGTCTCAAATGCTCCATTTTCAATTCGAATCGAAATCGGGGACACATGGGGTTGGAGGGGATAAACGGAAATATTGGAAACCAGAAATCTTGGAAAACACTTATAGAGTGGAGAAATCGGGATGAAACTTGATGGGAAGAATACGCACAAGTTCTAGATATATGATTGGCATAATTGGAACGGATCCACTCTATTTGTGGGAGTTGGGGGGGGGGGGGGTCTAGTGCTTTGGCAAGTTCGGTGCTTCTGAACGTGCTAGGACGATGAAAATTGGTGGGCGTGCCAAGGACCTGCACAAATTGACTTGATAACAGTAGTTTCCCCGATTCGAGTATCTGGGGGGCTGGAGGAGGAGGAAAAATTAAAAAAAGGTATTTTTAACTTACGAATGGGTGATCGGATCTTCGTGAAATTTGATATTTAGAAGGACCTTGTGTCTCAGAGCTCTTATTTTAAATCCCAATCGTATCCGGTGATATTGGGGGAGTTGGAGGGGCAAACGGAAAATCTTGGAAAATGCTTAGAGTGGAGAGATCGAGATGAAACTTTTTGAGGAGAATAAGCACAAGTCCTAGATACATAATTGACATAACTGGACTGAATCTGCTCTCTTTGGGGGAGTTGGGGGCAGGGTGTGTTAATTCGGAAAAATTTGAAAAATTGAGGTATTTTTAACTTAAGAACGGGTATAACCGGATCTTAATAAAATTTGATATTTAGAAGGAACTCATGTCTCAGAGTTCTTATTTTAAATCCCGACCAGATCTGGTGACATTGGGGGAGTTGGAGGGGGAAACCGGAAATCTTAGAAAACGCTTAGAGTGGAGAGATTGGGATGAAACTTGGTGGGTAGAATTAGCAAATGTCGTAGATAGGTGATTGACGTAACCGAACTGGATCCGCTCTCTTTTGGGGATTTAGGGAGGTCCAGCGCTTTGGCGAGTTCGGTGCTTCTGGACGAGCTAGGACGAGGAAAATTGGTAGGCATGTCAGGGACCTGCACAAATTGACTTCATAAAGTCGTTTTTCCCAATTCAATCATCTGGGGGATGAAGGGAGAGGAAAAATTAGATCTTAATGAATTTTGATATTTAGATAAACTTCGTGTCTCAGAGCTCTTATTCTAAATCCCGACTGGCATTAGGCTTCTGATTTTCCTTTTAAATCAATCTACTGATTCTTAGAATTTTGCTAGAGCTCATGACATATGAGCTCTTGGCTCTTGGCTTTTCCGACCTCGTCAAAAGTGCCATATGAGCTCTAAACCCTTGTTGGTGTTTATGATGGAAAGGCAGTGAGGTCTTCGTCGCTATTTATAAAGGCAGAATTCTTTCAAATAAAGAAAATTTTAAGATTCCCACAAAACTCCGCCTCTTTCACAAAAGAAAAGCAGAACTTCTATCTTTTTCTCTTTATTTTGGTCTTTACTTCGAACTTGGCCTCGAAAAAAAAAAAAACAGATGTAAACTATCTGTGAAATAAAAGAAGATACAAGACAAGTTGTAAAAATCCTGAGATTCTGGGAAGACTCTAACCCGAAGACCCTCCCCCCACGTAAGCACCGGCAGTCATATTAGAGTGGCATTAATTTGCACGCCAATGCATAAGCTTGGACCTTATGGTTTTATATTAATTTATATTAGGATTTTAAACAGCTTTAGACCCTCATTAATCACGCGAAAAAGGGTACATAGATATTTAGGCACAAAAAGAAAAATAAAGTAAAAGTAAAAAAAGAAAATAGCAAAGTATTATATTAGTATGACCCTACTTCGAATTCAGGGATGTCGTTTGGAGGGTGGGGGCAAGAGGGCAGTTACCCCCGCAATAATTTGGAGAAAAAACTATTATATATCCCACGCCCCTAAACTATATGGATATGGACCCCTATTGCATCCCCAATAAAAATGCAGGAGATTCGCCCCCGTCTGGATTGGATAAAAATAAGCAACTCAAGAGGAAATTCTGTCCCTGGCCACTCCAAGCAAAATAAACCTTAAGAATAAAAACTTGAAACTTCCTAAGGAAGAGTTTTCATCGTTTCATAAGGTCAAAAGAAAAATCTGCCAAAAGCAAGATCGTATCCAGGGTGGATGGGGGGGGGGGATTCGGGGTTTGAACCTCCTCCTCCCTTCAACAAAATGTCCAACTCGTTAAAACGTAAGAAAACTGCATATAGATAAATTTGGTATGCGTTTTTTAAAGTTTTTCGTACCCCCACTCTCCAAACAAAAGTCTTGGATACGCTCTTGGTCAAAAGGCTTGAGATTACAGTCTTATTTTCTGGACCAAGAATCTTAATATAGCAAAATGAAGATAATTGAAGATGCTTTATCGTTTTGACTGTAAAATTTAAATCAAAAGTGAAAGGCTCAATGAATAATACATAATGAACAAGTGAACAATAATGAACAAAAACATAAACAATACAAACATAAGCAACATAAACAATAATGAACAAGAATAATAATAATAAATAATGAAGTAATGAACAATAATAAATAATGAACAATAATGAACAATAATGCTCAATGAATAATGAACAAAGACTGAATGAATAATACTGAGCTAAAGGAAAGCAGAAACACTAAATATTATACCAAATTACATTTCTTTTATATCTTCAACGTTTGGTATATATTTTTCCATTCTAACTGTATCATATGCCTATTGCTTAAGATTATAACGAAAGAAAGCTTAAGGACTTATTTTATGGAATAAATATGAAAGACAAACAAAATCATACTTTTTCACATAATTTTTTTTAATTTACGTGCTTCTTAGGTTGATAAGCTTTAATGGATTACATTCATGTGCAAATGGATCAAATGTGTTGTCACGTTATGTCACGTGTTGGTTTGAATTTTCTGCTTGAAAAAAAAGCCCACTAATATTGACTTTATTCATGTTTTGAAGCTTAACATATTTCTTATCTTCACTATATTTGAGCGAAGTGATTAATCTGCACAAACCCCACATACCAACGACATATGTTTCGTGTAGTTCTATATACCCTGTCAGATAAAGTATGCCCCAAAAAAGATACTAATACTGAACTTGTGTTTTAAGATTTTATCTTAACCTGCCATAGCTGAGTAAGGGACTATAACAATGACTCCACATGATACAAAACGAAGCTATAACATCCACATGGTTCTGTCACGTGTTGGTCTACACTGTCTACCCGAGAATAAAAAACACTTATGTCAAGGTTATCATTGTTTTCAAAGCTTACCATATCTGACATTTTTTACTTACCATATTTGAGTAGGTGGTTAATCTACCATCAGTTATTACAGTAGCTCCACATGACGTAACAACTGACTTCAAGATCCAATGAGTCCTGTTCCGTGTTGCTTTGCATGTTCTGTCTGAAAAGGTAATTCCAACAATTGGACCCATATCTAAAGGCATTGAGGCGCTCATATGCTTAGGTTCACATTCCAGTTGAATGGCCTCGTGAACACGTTGACTCAGACCTCTGGCATTACCTAAAATATTTATAGTCACTAATGTCTTTAAAGAAAAATTGAATGTATAAATTTAATTAATTAATCTAAATGAAGTGCTCAAAGTAAATAGATATTTGAGACATTGTTTAGACAGTCAGCTATTACAATCGGTTTTTTTTTTTTTTTTTTTTTTTTTTTTTTTTTTTTTTTTTGTCAGAAGAAATATATAGCCGCCAGTTCCACACGCTGAAAATATGCTGTGGTCAATTGAAAGGGCTTTATTTGGGTGTTTTTTAAGTTTAGATTTTCAATATCTTGAAATCCACTTGCATTATGGGAAAGCAGAACGATCGATGGTGTTTTGTTTAATAGGAAGGGTTATAAATATCATTTGGACAACAAGTGTTACACAAGGCACTTGGAATTACTTAGGCTAAAATAGCAGTCGATCCGAACATAGTAATGTCCATCAAATCAGATTGATGCTCCGAAGTTGGAATTCGTCCAAGACAAATGGCTGATTTTTGGCCTTATTTTAATTGGCAAAGGTATGTACAGCAGGGCTATACCCAGGCCCACTCATGGACCCCTAATAATCCCCCACCTTATTTGAATTGGCAAACGGTATGTACAGCAGGGCTACAACCAGTCCCACTCAAGGACCCCCTAATAATCCACCGCCTTATTTGAATTGGCAAACGGTATGTACAGCAGGGCTATACCCAGGCCCACTCATGGACCCCCTAATAATCCCCCGCCTTATTTGAATTGGCAAACGGTATGTACAGCAGGCTATACCCAGGCCCACTCATGGACCCCCTAATACCCTCTCCCCCCTAATAATCATTTTAGAATGTATAAAATACTTTAGAATTTAAGATGCTTAAAATTTTTATAAAATAGGAGAATGATAAATATTCTCATTTAAGTTTTGGTATAAAAAAAAATAGAGCTTCTGTTAACACTTGCCCCTCCCCGCCCAGAAATTTCCTGATGGTGATCTTGCGCTCATTCACTCTTACCCTGTGAACTTTGTGAATGTCAGTAAATCTAGCTTTTAATCGTATGATATTGACATTAAAACAACCATCAGAAATGACAGTGCCGGTTTGAAAGAAAACTGAAGGCCAGTTTTATTAAGAAATTATAATTCCGATACAATCCTCATCATTCCTGTTTAACTGTGTTTTCTTTTAAGGAGCGAAGTTAATTAAAGAGGAACTTACTACACTAACAAGTTCTGAGCCAGATTCATAGCCAAAATTGCATTCTGTCAAAATTCTAATTTAGCCAAAACTTGCAAAATCCCAAGATTGATCAAACGAGAACTGAAGCTTTATGTAATTAAATAAAAAAAACAAGTTTTTTTTAACTACA
The DNA here is from genome assembly GCF_032884065.1 of Artemia franciscana. Classification (NCBI taxonomy): domain Eukaryota; kingdom Metazoa; phylum Arthropoda; class Branchiopoda; order Anostraca; family Artemiidae; genus Artemia; species Artemia franciscana. Next base: position 1,945,418 of record NC_088879.1, on the reverse strand, counting down.
AGTAAGGAGCGACATTAAAACTTGAAACGAACAGAAATTATTCCGTATTTGAAAGGGGTTGTCCCCTCCTCAACGCCTAGCTCTTTACGCTAAAGTTTTTTTTTATTTTTTTAAAAAGTAGAGTGTGAGAAAGAGTCAAACTTTAGCGTAAAGAGCAAGGCGTTGAGGAGGGGACAACGCCTTTCATATACGGAATAATTTCCGTTCCTAACTTAGAGTAAAAGTAGAGTTCCTTTCTTAGAGTTACAGTAGGGTAAAATGTAAAAAGGAATCCAAAACAATAAAAACGGGAAAATTAGAACAATAAACAGAGTATACCAAGAAAAAAAATCCCCAACAATATTCAAGTGCGTGCTGTTATGTTACAGAAAGCGCAATAATAAGATAGTGAACATAGTGAACTTTTGAGTAGCTTCTATCGGTTTTACAATATCAGCATCTTCAATACACAGGAAATATTGTGATTTAGTTGACAAACTAGGAATAGTTTCCGTTCCGCACTTAGAGTAAAAGGCGAAATTACTCATGACAAACCTATTAGCTTAACCATTTATAGAGGAATTGTATAATATATATAAAGTTTGACTCTTTCTCTTAACTCTACTTTTTAAAACAGTAAGAAACTTTAGCGCAAAGAACGTGGCGTTGAGGAGGAAAAGCCCCTTTCATATACGGAGTAATTTCTGTTCGTTTTAAGTTTTCATGTTGCTCCTTACTTTCATTTTAAAAAAAAAAACTTTTTTTAATTAATTTCTGGACGTTTTTGAATTAATGCATGTTTTGATCTTGGCTCTTCGCACATAAATAATTAAAATAAAATTTACATATTAACTAATTGTAATTAATCGGAAGATTTTGAGGAAAAAAGGAGCGATTGAGGATAGGGAGGAGGCCTAGTTGCCCTCCAATTTTTTGATTACTTAAAAAGGCAACTAGAACTTTTAATATTTTACGAACGTTTTCATTGGTAAAAAATATACGTAACTTACAAATTAACTTATGTAACGAACTTCTATATTCGTATGTTTTTATTGCGTACATGAAGGGGTTCTTAACCCCTCGTCGATACCTCGCTTTTTACACTAAAGCTTAAATTTTGTCCCAATTCCTTAAGAATGACCTCTGAATCACAAAGGCCGTAGAATAAATAGTTGAAATTACTAAAAAGGCTTTAGCATAAAGAGTGAGGTATTACGAGAAGGTAAACCCCTCATATGCGTGATAATTCGTTTTAAGCTTTAATGCTGCTCCTTAGTTTCAGTAGAAAAAACTTTTCATATTTATTTTTTCATTGTTTTTTAAATAATCCTAGAAAATTATGCGCCACCTTCATTGAAATTCTCTTCCCCCATGAAAAGGTCCTCCAAGGAAATATCCTCCCACGTAACCCCCCCTAAACTCTCCCCCTAAACCAAAAAAATCCTGTTGAAAACGTCTGTACGCTTACCAGTAACCATTACTATATGTAAACACAGGTCAAAGTTTGTAACTTGCAGCCCCTCCCATGGGGACTGCGGGGAGTAAGTCGTCCCCAAAGACATAGTTACTAGGTTTTTCGACCATGGTGAATAAAATGGCTATCTCAGAATTTTGATCCGGTGACTTTTAGGAAAAAATGAGCGTGGGAGGGGGCCTAGGTGCCCTTCAATTTTTTTGGTCACTTAAAAAGGGCACTAGAACTTTTAATTTCCGTTAGAATGAGCCCTCTCGCGACATTCTAGGACCACTCAGTCGATACGATCACCCCTGGGGGAAAAAAATAAACAAACAAAAAACAAATAAACACGCATCCGTGATCTGTCTTCTTTCAAAAAAATGCGAAATTCCACATTTTTGTAGATAGGAGCTTGAAACTTCTACTATAAAGTTCTCTGATACGCTGAATCTGATGGTGTGATTTTCGTTAAGATTGTATGACAATTAGGGTGTGTTTCCCCTATTTTCTAAAAGGAGGCAAATTTTCTCAGGCTCGAACTTTTGATGGGTAAGACTAATCTTGATGAAACTTAGATATTTAAAATCAGCATCAAAATGTTTGATGTAACTATTGGTATCAAAATTCCATTTTTTAGAGTTTCGGTTACTATTGAGCCGGGTCGCTCCTTACTACAGTTCGTTACCACGAACTGTTTGATTAAACATTGCGACAAATAAAATAAAATAATTTATTTATAAGAAAATATTTACTTTAACAGTATTTTTACTTAGCTAATAAAAGGCAATTTAATTGCTAAACATACTTGATCCAAAAAAGTTAAAGAATAATTTTTGGAACCTTACCAAGAACAATTTTGCAATTGAGTCTGAGGCTTGTTGCCAATAAATTTAAGCACGCTGTAATTGAATGTTTTTATAGCAGACACGTACACACGTGGAAAAACGAACATTCGAAAATTACCAGTCAAATCCACTGGATTTTTTTTTTATTTATACCACTTTTTGTTGTCGTTTTTTTTTCCGGACTCATCTTTGGCCTATTTCAACCTGAGAGCTACAATAACCTTCTTTTTTGTTGTTGTTGTTTCAAAAATATGAGCTTTCAGGCAGTACCTCATTTTCGTCAATGTTGCCCCGTTAAACCGTGAAAATAAATAAACAAAAGTAATTAGTTAGATTTGACAACGCTTTTCGTCATTACAAAATCCAACACTAACAATCTACTGAGAAAAAGACAATTTCACTTTCCAAGGAAGCCTAAGCCTTCCTAAGCTGATTGGTCCCATATGCCGTTGGCAGGGGCGTATCCATCGGGCAGGATACAATCTTTTGAACCCCCTACTCCTAAATTTTTGTCCGGCTCGTAAAATAACAACAAAAAGGAATGTGAATAAATTTTTTATGTGTCTTTTAAAGCTTTTTTGTGCCCCCCCCTGAAAAAAAATCCTGGCTACGGGCCTGGTCATTAGTCAATCATTTTTTGCTGATATTTCACCCATATTTATCCCTCTTAAATTTGGCACCAGCAACTACTAAAAACCACCCAAATATATATGGTGGAACTTTTTTTTTTCATAAATCATAGTATCAATTTTTCCAAATTATTAAGGCAAGTATATTTTTTTTTAATTCTCCATTCATGCAATTTCTTTTTCCATTCATGCAACTGTCCCTGGATATTTAACCATTTACAGCAATATCTAATAAGGTTTATACAGCAGCAGCATTACTACAAAGCAAAATGGAACCTTTCCCCACCTGAAGTCCCCTAAAAGCAGGATTGTCTTTTGTACTTTACTGAAAACACAATCTTATGTACCAATTCAGTCAAATCATCGATCTCTTTTGCGATTCAAGATTGGAACAAAAAATGTTGAAAAGAATGGTTTACTTCAATTTTTTATCTCCTAAGTTTTAAAATAATGTTTCAGTGCTAAACATATTAGTTAATAAAGTTCAAAATTAGTTTTTGGAACCTTAACAAGAACAATTTGCAACTGAGAATTAGAAACCATCTTGGATCTTCTTGAATGCTTTTATTTATTAAACCTACGCACATAGGGCAAAGAACGTTCAAAAATTGCCGGCCAAATACGCTGAACGTTTTAAATTATTTAATTGTTTAGTAAAAAACCTTACTTATCCCCGGTATGGGACAGGCATCTATGATATAATTTGCGTGATATATCACGTACTTTGAGACTGACGACTCATTTCTTGCTTTGCTTTGCTTTTTTTTTTTTTTTTTTTTTTTTTTTTTTTTTTTTTTTTTTTTTTGGTGGGAGTTTTTTAAATTGAAACATAAAGTCCAAAAAATTATTGTTTCATAGCTTGTACAGCATGCAAAATCAAAAAAGTTTATATGTTTTATTCCTACTACTGCATCTGTTGCTGCAACCATGACAGCTAGGCTTTTTCTATTCTCTACTTCTCTTATACTATATCTTATTCCCAACATAAAGGATAGTCCTAACATAGTCCTAACATAACAAGTCCTAACATAAAGGATAATATTAGAAAAATAAATAATTAATATTTACCAGAATATGGCTTAGAGGGGAGGAATCTTTGACCCCCGTTCTTGTGTCTTGACTTGTGGTTAATCTTATTACGTCTTTCATCTTTTCTTCCACTGCTTGCCGCATTTTTGGTATCCCAAGGATTGAGTCCAGTCGAAAATCCGGGTAAAATATCGGGTCCCTTTCTGCCAACAACTAAGTCAATTGAGGTCACATCACTAACATTCACATAGGAAATCGGGACAGTTATTGTCAGTGCCACTTCGAGAATAAAAAGTTCGAATTCTTGCGGGAAATTTTCCTTGACAGCTTCGATAATAAAATGCTTTGATATCCCTTTATTTTCAACAATGCCTTTGCTCTAGAAGAAAAATAAACTATTTTTAAAAGCTCAGGACATTTTTATCAACGCTAAGGACAAAAAACATCTACGCTAGGTTACTTGGTGACGATGCAGCTAAGTTACACTCAGCTACCTGTAATCTTAAACTGGATATGACAATTTTTATATAGTTCTGAGACCTAGTTGGTTAGTGGAAAAGTATACAAAACTTCGACTAGCGTGTCCACCTTGTCCCTTTTTACACATTACAATTATCTTTAAATTTACCGTAGTAGTACCACAAGCAGGCCGACGGGGTAGTTTTGAACTCGCAAAACTTCTAAAAGTTCATTCATTTTGCTCACACTTTCATCTAGAATGCCTAAATTATCAGTATAATCTAAATCCAGGAGAGTTTTCCTACCCATTTGATTCCGCGTTTTCCCATTCGCTTTCCAGAGCTCCCTAGGACAAATTCCATCAAAATGACCCATGTAGAGGGGGATGGGACACAGACCTGCTTAACTCTTGATTTAATCCAAAACCAGCTGCTAACCAAATTTCCAACTTTAACCGCAGAAGTGTTATTCTCGTACAAAGCACTAATCACTTAAATGTATTTGTCTCGTATGCCATACAAGGATATGACGTTTGCTAAAGCTCTTCTATCAACAAAATCAAACGCTTGCTCATAATCTATAAAACTGAGGACCAAAGGGTGTTTGACGACTCAAGAACTTCTCAAATATTAACATAGCGGTGAAAATTTGGTCGACCCATCCCCTACCTTTTTTAAAACCACACTGTTCTTCTCTTGAAACAACAGAATGTCAACAGAATATCTTGTCTGAAAATTATCATATTAGGAAATAGAGACCAGACTAATGCCTCGATAATTATTAAAAATCACTTTTATCACTTTTCTTATACAGTCGTTTAATTAATGTTTTCCTAAATTGTTAGGTACTTTCCCTTTTTAAAAAATCATATTCATAATCTTCAGTAACTTATTTCCAACCTCAGAGCCACCAGAAAACTCAGAACATATTTAGAAAACTCATTTACCACACTATCAGCACCCTGAGTCTTATTATATCTTAACCCTTTAGTAGCCCTTCTGTCGTTAATTCTCCCTCACAGAACAAATCTTCCTTCACATCCAAGGTATTACAAACTTTTTCATTTTCCTTTATATCTTTTCCTGCAAGTATATCTCAGTTTAGCACATTCTCAAAATGATCTACCCATTTCTCTTTAACTCTTTCCTTATCACTAATTGTGGCCCCGTTCCTATCTTTAACTGGGACAGGTCTGGATTGATTACTCCCTCTAAATTTATTAACACGCCATATTGCCAGTACAATATTTTACTATTATGCCGTCTAGCTGTATCTTCCACACCCACAGCAATTTTAACAATAGCCTCCACTTCACACCTCCTTTGTACATATTTTAATGCTTTCTCCAGTCTCTTTACATTCCTTTTGCTTTCATACGATCTATCGTTCAGATAATTCTTGCACAGGTGCCTTCTCCTCTCTATTAAACATAAAGCTTTTTCACAAATATTCCAGGCTGCAAACCTAACTTTCTTCCCTAAGACCCCATCAGCAACTTCACATATTGTTTTTCTAAAATTATTCCAACCATATTCAACATTGTTAAAGTTTAGTACTAAACTGTTCCTGGAAAGTTTCTCTCCAATTCTCATCGTGGAGCCTACCAACATCATAAATTCCCAGGGGGTAGTTACCCATCCAAAATTTCAGCTTTAAATTAACCCTAGACACTACTAGATGGTGATTTTACTTTTAAAATCAATAACAGCACTTCTATATTTCCTACTACCTTGCATTGATCCTGCCAGTCTTTGGTTTACTATAACATAATCAATAAGGTTTGATGTCTTACCATCACGTGAATACCATGTTAAATTATGGGCCATTTTATGACCAAACACTGTATTGGTTATAACTAGATTGTTATACTTACAAAATTGCAAAAGTCTGTAGCAATTACTGTTTGCTTTTCCAACACCAAAGTTACCTAGGCTAGGATACCATCTATGCCTATTTCCACTGACCTAGGCGTTAGAATCTCCTAGTAAAACATCATATGTCTACCTACGACCCTGTCTATTGGCTCCTGTAACTGTAAGTAAAATTCATCGGAGTCACTAGTATCTCCGTCAGTCAGTTCTACAGGGGCCCTGAACATTTTAGTCATAAAATGAGCAATAGTATTCATATTATTAATACCTTCCCAGTCTAAACAGGACTTAGCAGCTTCTTTATTCACCATGAGCCCTATTCCCTGTCTATGTTCTCAATCTTTCCTGCCTGAGTTAACAATTTTCATATCACCTAATTTCATGCTTCCTACCCCTGGGATATGAGTTTCTGATACTCCTAATAAGTCCAGTTCGAATCGTCTGAATTCGTCAGTCAAAATATCGATACGATATTCATTTTTTACCGTCGTAACAATCCAAGTCCCAATTTTCATATCATTGAGATTATTTTAGCCTCAAAAAAAGCAATGATCCCGGATACCAGTGCAGGACAGAGATCAGCATATCATCTCAAGCATACACCGAAGTCCTTAAGCCGGCTTAGAACCGGACAGCAAGAAGTCCCTGGGACCTTCAGTATGGAATAGAGACTTTGTGCAATCCTGGGCCCATATTGGTCATAACATGGTTTTCAGCACCAGGCGATACTCTTTTATCAACAAGAGTCGAGATCCTGTACAGATAGTCTCAGGCTTGTTACCTCCGACTCATTATCTCTGAAATAAATAATACATAATATTTTCATCATTGTTCCTTTTTTTAAATGAATAGATACAATTTATCGGGAAATATTAATTAATAAATTCACAGGGATGTTTCTTCAGAATTCCGAAGCTTTAGCAGTGACTCTTATACAACCAAAATTTGCCTTTTTAGGCTTAAAAGAAATTCTGTTGATAGAAAAAAAACAAAAAAAAGAATAATGATATACACGGACTCAATTCCTAGCAACATTCTAGATCAAACGACGGTCTCCGGCATGGAACGTGTGGTTTTATCCAATGCGCTGTTACAACATATTCATTTCAATGTTTAATAGCCAACTTTAAGTAAATCTTTAACGTGTTCTTACAGGCCAAGGAGTCCTTAGAATAGTTTATTATTGTATTGAATATGTTTTTCATTATGAATAAATCTTATCTTAATTAAAACCTTTACAAGGTTTGTGTCTGTTTCGACTGACTTTCCTACACGGTTTTTTATTTCTAGTTTTAAGTTGGATTCAGTTAGAGGCGGATCCAGGGCATGGCTCCTGGGGGTAATCCCCCCTCCAGAAGGCTGAGTTAAACTAGACAAAAATGGAAAAATTTTATGATAGGTTATTTTTAATAATTATTTATTTTTCAATAGCCAATCCGGTTGAACCAAAAATGTGGAATTTAACTCAGAAATTTTATCAGCAAATTGGAAAACGAATATTCATCATAGTTGTGGTTGACCAACACCACATTAGAGGGCTCCTCCAAAGGCATTTCAGGATAAATATTGCGTAAATAAGTTATAAAAAACAAATGCAAAAAGCGGTCAAAAATCAGAAACGCAGTAATATTTATTGATTTATTATCTGCGTAGTAGATGAAACCTCAAAGTATCTGGAGGTAATAATTACTTCCGCCAGAGGAAAATTGATGCCAATAGTTGAATTACAAGTATGTAAATTGTTTGATCTGAAGCAATTTCCCAGTGAATTTCTCAGTTGAGACAAGTCACGCTTCGATACAAATTAGCTTTCTGTTTTATTTTTTTATTATTTTTTTTTAATACAAATTTCAGTTTGAACAAGGTCGTATCCAGAATTTAATTTTGAGGGATTCGGGGGTGCCAATTCACGGGATCGTATGAAGAAAAATCTGTGGAAGATTGACAATTCTTCCCTTTTTTGATGAAAATACAAAGAAAAATCAATTGAAATTTAAAAAGTGTGTCTTTTAAAAGCTAGGTGGGAGGGGGGCAAAGAAATCAAGGGAACGATTGAACCAATTCAGCGCCCCTGGATGGATCCAATTTATTTCATGGTTGATGGTTGACACTCAATAATTTGTTTTTCTGGAGGGAATCTTGTAAAATACAATTCGGAGAGATTAGTTTTTTTTATCCAATTAGGAAAGATTTTCCCCAGTCATAAATTTATAATGTTGGCGAACGAAGGAAAACACTACAATATTTATATTCCAAATACTATGTTTCCCAATAAATTTTGGTCTTCCATCACATTGATCTTTCGACTATGAAAAGCCAAAAATATCTCTAAATTGTATCGAACTGTCTTTCGATGATTTTACAAGAACCTCAAAGATAAAAATAACTCTATTACTAACTCCCATTTTCCAAAGGTTTAGTACGTTATAATTAACACAAAGTAATTGTATGCAAAAAAAAGTAATTTTATAATTTTAATCCCTGTAATAAATACTGCATTTATCAGAAGGGAAGACAAATTAATGGACAAAAAACTGAATAGCTGAAAACAAAAACTGAAAACTGAATTATCAAATTCTACTATTATAGATTAAATGCAGATAGGGTGGCTTCCTTCTGTCCTATCAACCGTGTAATTATGATCGTCAACCCGTGTATTAACACTCTTTCCCCCCTATATTTTCTAGCTTAGAAACTATATGCCTAGGAAATTTTACGGTACTTGTGTATTATACTGACCACACTCAAGAAGTGAAGTTAGGTTAATCATAATGAAACATATCGAAATATGATGAAAATTAGTAACAAATTATAGAAACTACAGCAGAGAATTATGGAAAGCAGGCCGTCCAGAACGCATTATATTAAATACCTAACTTAACCAACTCTATTTATTAAATATTTAATTAAAATATACTTGCATAGTAGTTTATCTCACTCAGGCTAGGCTGATTATCTCCAAGTGTACATAGAAAAACTGGTTTTAAGTAGATCAAGAACAATAGTGTGGTCGGTATAATACGCAAGTACCGATTTTAGATAACTTCGAAGACCACACTGCCTTTCCATGACGAAAGTAAAACAGTTCAAAATAGGGATGAAACCTTTTTATTGACAGTAAACAGATATAAAATTTAACTGGATATTTCGAACACATATACAGTGTTCATCATCAGCAGTAAAACTAAAAGGCAGTAAAACTTACTGCTGATGATGAACACTGTATATGTGTTCGAAATATCCAGTTAAATTTATATCTGTTCACTGTCAATAAAAAAGTTTCATCCCTATTTTGAACTGTTTTACTTAAGTACCGTTTGTTTGCTTAAGTTACCGTTTAAGTACTGTTTTACTTAAGTTTACTTAAGCCACCATTACACAAAGCGTCTCAAAAAATGTTTTGCTATCTTCTGATTTATAGCCAATAATTTTGCAATGTATTTAGCTAGGCTCGGCAATGGTGCATGGTTGCCAACTTTTTTTTTGGACAAATATGTTTAAATGAGATAAAGAGACACTTCCAGGGTCCCTCCAGAAAACTGCTGGTTCTATATGTGGCGAGTCAAGTAAGTCAAGTCTACATTTGGAGACTCAAACTGAAATTCAAGACCTTGAATTATAGCTACTTGCTTACGTCTTTCTTATCGGTTGAGTCAAGTGTTTCTCCAAATTTGAATTTTTGACAGGATCGCCATTTGAAGTAAAACGACGAAAATAAGCGAAGATGAAACAGGAGAAATCTGGAATTACTAAAAGGACAGCAGACGAGAAAGGGGTTAAATACCAAGAGTGTCCTTTTGACAACCCTGCACCGTTGTCTCTAAATATCGGTCTTAGGGCTTAAATAATTTTACTTCAACCATAAAATCACAGAAAAGCGTGCGGTTTACTTGCAAAAGAGTTTTGACTCACAAGCTTCCTTTTTAGTGGCTTAATTTTTACAAAGCAACTATTCTGGTCTTAAAGGGCGGAGTCGTTTGTCCCTCAAGAAACTATATTTCCTTAAGTACGTTCAGATCCTAAGCCAGGTGAGTTGACTTGATCACAGTCAAGTTCAAATAGTGTGTGTAACTTTTAAGAGTGGAAACTGGTGCTAGGGTCAAAAAATCACCATCACTAATCAAAGGTTTAGCGTTTCTTGTCATTTTTTTTCAGACATTGAAATTTTTTTCGGGAACTTTGATCAGACACTTATTACTGCACCAATTCTGCCAGTTATAAAAAAAAACACAAAATTTACCATAGTATTACACTGAAAAAGAGTAATAGATGGCGTTGGTGATTTTTCCAAATCTAATGCCATTTTTCACTCTTACAAGTTATCTATACCCTTTGGTCAAAGCATGCGTAGTACTTTACTCTAGCAAGGTCCAAATGTCCAAAGTTTCCTCCTATGTCAGTAAGGCAATTATAAGATTGTTCCACAAACTTTTCAGAGAATTTGAATGGAGTTTTAATATACATTAAATACAGATCATCCACGAGGTTCCACATGGTATCTCACTCGTGGCAAAATACATGAGCCACCGTGTTCCTCAATTACACTGACTATCTAACAGAACTTGCCTGCCCGTGCAAACGCTCCGCCCACGCTTATATTGGATTGGATAAAGCTCTGCATAGGCAATCTCATTGGATATCGTTAAGCTTTAGGAAGCCAAATCATCTGATGGGATGGTGTTGTGGCTAGCAAAAATATTAAAGTGAGGAATCTGCGTAAGTTTCAATGACTTGTGCTTTAAGACTACTTTTGTAGAGTTTTAAAATCCATAAGCGAAATTCCTGATATCTTTAAAAAGCTGCGCGCTGACTCTACTTAGTAACAGGAGTCAACTTAGTGCACAACACTTGAAAGTGACCGTAGTTGTACCCAATCAAATTAGAACATCCAAATATCAAAAATAAGAAATCAGACCAATGTTAAAATTCCTGTCAGCCTAGATTAGTTACTCAGCATTAGTTAACCATTTTCAAAGGGCGAAGCTATTTCTATCTGCAGAAATAAAAATTAGCTTGCAACATACGCAACAAAAATAAGCCAATGGAATCAAAGAACGCCTAGCAGCATGGAAATAAAGGATCGACCGTAGTCTCTGTTCACTTGGGTCAAAGGCCTTTAAATTTATATAACAGAATAGATATAGATGAGACCAAACTAAACTTGATGTCCTAGCAAATCTCAGATGTATAACATTTTATTCGGGGGGGGGGGAATATCAAATTAAAACTTTTGCTTTGTAGAACAATTTTGAAGAAAAAGGACATCAAAATATAACCATATTTTTACTCCTTGAGCCCATCTCAGGTCCATTAATATTTGATAACCGCAATATTCTAATATTTTTATTTTGGTTGTTTCAAAATAATGAAGTACTTACGGCAGCACCACATTTTCATCAGTGTTGTCGCGTTGAACCGTGAAAATAAATAAGTGGAAGTCCCCAAAAATCAAAAATTAGCAATATGTTGATTCCCAAGAAAAATATATCTCTAAAGCTTCAAAAGAAAGTTACACTTTCTTAAGCTGTTTGGGGCAATATGTCTTTAAATTATTTTTTTCGCTGATTTTTTGCCCACGTTTCTTCTTTTTAAATTTGCCACCCACTATTACCGAAGACTACTTTACTGCATAAGGAGAACTTTTTCTTAAAAAAAAATGAATTAAAGACTTTTCATTTTCCTAATTTTAAGGCATATAGGCTAGAGTTGTATCAGTTTCCTAGTAACTGATTTAAAACATCAAATTTCATTTATGTTCTTAAACAGTCTAACTTTGAAGTTGCAGGCTTAAAAAGACACAAGTTATAAAACTGAAGTTTCACAATTACTAGGTAAGGTAGAAAATTTTGTCACATATCATATTTTGAATCAGGTATATTTGAGATGAAGGCATCTTGTTATTTTGCAGGTTATTATTTGAAATAGTAGATCAATTGCACCATACAGTGCATATAGCTCAAATCAAAAAAGAACAAAAATGAACTTACCTAATTTCTGAGTTTGATCAGTAAATGCAAAAAAAGACTTATTTGCAAAAAAATCAATGGTAGCTGATTTAAACTGAAATTCCCTTAATATAAATTGCTAAGACAAGTAATTTGGCCATTGTCCTAATCTTGAATAAAAGGAATTCCATTCTTTAATTACGTTTTAGGAAATTTACGTCTCTATAAATTAATTGTCTTGATTTTTCACACTTTAAACTTGAATGACAATAGAAACAAAACGTGTTTTATTTTGATTCAAATAAGATCTACTGAATTCCATGAATAGAACCGTTATGCTTTGATGAATACTGCTTAATTTATTTCTTTATTCAAGAAGAAATAAATTTTGTAGCAAAATAAAGAGATTCTTAGGGGTCACGTACACATGCATTTGGAGAACACCGACCCTAACTATCATACTGTCTTCTCAAGAGGGATTGGGGGGAGGGGGAGGTTACAGGTATGGTGGACTATGGTCGGCGACGCAAGGGTTAGTAGAGCTGAGCAGTACGTAGAAATGCAGAAATGAAGCATCTTCGCAGGGTGGAAGTACAAGGCTGTAGAGCAGTTTCTTATCCTATGATGCAATTTTATTAACCTTAATAATTATCTTTAAATATTTAACCGTACGTGATACTGGTATAGCGTTATTTTACAGAACATCTATTCTAGATGTCAGGTGGCAATAAATGAAGCTACTTAGTTTATATTTACTTTTTACTTATTAAGAGAATAAAAAGTAAAATAACCGATTTTGATATTAAACTCCATTCTTACTATTAGTCTACATTATTGTTACTAAATAGAATGGTAAGCTTTAGATACTAATTAAATAAAATAAAACAAGTTATTTTTTTAACCGAAAGTAAAGAGCGACATTAAAACTTAAAACAAACAAAAATTACTCCGTATGTGAAAGGGGCTATTCCCTCCTCAACGCCCTCTCTTTACGCTAAGGTTTTTTTTACTGTTTTAAAAAGTAGAGTTGAGAGAGAGAGGTGAATGGACATCCTACTGATCCACAGGCCTCATAAACATAAGAAGAAGAAGGAGCTTGAAACTTCTACAGTAGAACTCTCTGATAAGTTGAATCTGATGGTATTATTTTCGTTAAGATTCTATGACTTTTAGGGGGTGTTTCCCCCTATTTTCTAAAATAAGGCAAATTTTCTCAGGATTGTAACTGTTGATGGGTAAGACTAAACTTGATGAAACTTATATATTTAAAATTGGCATTAAAATACAATTCTTTTGATGCAACTATTGGTATCAAAATTCCGTTTTTTAGAGTTTTGGTTACTATTGAGCCGAATCGCTCTTTACTACAGTTCGTTACCACGAACTGTTTGATAAGTTTTTTATTCAAGTTGTGCAGCATATACAATTAAAGAAATTCAACATGCACTATGTGACAGTTTTGTGTCAAACTTTGGTTTTCAACACTAAATCAGTGGTAAGTCTATCCTAGGGGTCATTGCCTTTCAGAAGTCGCGTACACCAGATAGAACTATGCCAAGCGTTACAGGGACTGTGCCCTAAATGGCGGAAGTGTATTGCACACGTGATGCTACAAGAGCACGCAAAGTGCTAGAAGGTGGGAGACCCCAAGGGTTGATTTAGTCCAATCTATTTTCCTTGTTTTTTTACGGTTCACATTATTCTAATGGTTCAAAATTGTTCTATTGTTCTCCAAAATGCATCATATCCTTTTCCACCACTCACAAAAACAGACGGAAAACGAGATTTTTTAGTTTTAAATCTGTTTTCGTCGTACCTTGGAGGCCTGAAAAATGCATTCTTGTGCACACAAATTGTTCGGCCTCCTCACAAAATTTATGTCAATATAAAGCTAAAGAAACTTTCTTAACCTCAACTGGTTTGGAAGCTCGACAGAAAACCATTCATGAAGAATTCATCCGATTTATTAGCTCAACATTTCATACAGAAGAACCAATGAACACAGGTTTTGAAATGGCGGGATTATTGGCCTCTCTTTCCGACATTAAATAAAATAACAAGCTTTTTCAAATGAAAGTAAGGAGCAACATTAAAACTTGAGACGAACAGAAATTATTAGGTATATGAGGGGGTTCACCCCCTAGTCAATATCTTGCTCTTTACGCTAAAGTTTGAATTTCGTTCCACTTCTCTAAGAATGACCCCTGAATCACAAAGGTCGTTTAGTTAGAATCAGTAACTCTTTTGAGAGTACTAAAAAAAACTTCAGCGTAAAGAGCGAGGTATTGAATAGGGGTGAACTTCCTCATATACGTAATAGTTTCTCTTCGTTCTAAGTTTTAGTGTTGCTCTTTACTTTCAGTTGAAAAAACTTTTTTAAATTTTATTTCTGATCGTTTTTTAAATAATACTGGGAAATCCGGCAATCCCTTAATACAAATATTCTTTCCCCATGAAAACTTTCTCCTTGGAATTATCCTCCCACGTAGCCCCCTCCTCCCGACCTCCCACCAGGAAAAATACCTCTTAAAAGGCCTGTATACTTCCCAATAGCCAATACTATATGTAAACAATGGGCAAAGTTCATAGCCTGCAACCCTTCCCCCGGGGACTGTGGGGGGTAAGCCATCCTCAAAGACACGGTTATTAGATTTTTCGACTATGCTGAACAACTGTCATCTCAAAATTTCGATCAGGTGACTTTGGGGGAGAAATGAGCATGGGAGGAGGGCCAGTTGCCCTCCAATTTTTTAGTCACTTAAAAGGGGCACTAGAACTTTTAATTTTTATTCAAATGAGCCCTCTCACGATATTCTAGGGCCACTGAGTCAATACGATCACCCCAGAAAAAAAACACGTATCCATGATCTTTCTTCTGGCAAAAAATACAAAATTCCATATTTTTGCTGATTGGAGCTTGGAACCGCTACAGTTGGGTTTTCTGATCCACTGGATCTGATGGTGTGATTTTGATTAAAATCCTATGACCTTTAGAGGATGTTTCCCTCTTTTTTCGAAAATGGGACAAATTTTCTTAGGCTTCTAACTTTTGATGGGTAAGACTAAAATTGAAGAAACTTATATATTTGAAATCATCATAAAATCTCTATTCTTTTGATGTTTCTATTGGTATCAAAATTCTGTTTTTAAGAGTTTCGGTTACTATTAAGCCGGGTGGCTCCTTACTGTAACTTCGTTACCACGAACTGTTTGATACGCTAAAGAAATTATGTGATTGTCTTACAAAAATATGTGACGCTTGTCTACCAATGATATTAAAACACTCTTTTTACGCAAAGGATAGTAATTTCTCTTTGATAAAGTCTTATCTGTCATGACGACTTTTAGTCGCTGCGACCATGTTGTGTTCTGCATAGAGGGCAGTAATTACAATTTTCGAACGATACTCATTTTAATAAAGCTGCCTAATTGAAATACCCATAATTTGTAATTCTAATAATTTCTAAGTGAAGTACACTGTAATCTAGTAAAGAACGAAGCACAGTCCATAGTAACCAAAAATTTACAAACAATTTTCAGAACCAAAAAACTGTTAAATAGGAAAAAATAGCCATAGAAGCTGATTCAGAAATGGTAACATTGATTCTGATTAATCTTGATGGTAAATTAATAAACAAGGTCAACATATGTATTTTTATGTTTTCATTTTATTTATAAGGTCGATTGTATATCTTGGTAGACTTCAAAAGGCTAGAAAGTGCACTCAATAGCTCTGGGGTTCTCATAAGGTGTTAGGTGTCTTCTTTTTCATTTACAACATGTCGAAATAAGACAAAAACAAAGGTTTTACAAGTAGTTTATAAAAATAAATTATTGTAACCAAGGAATTTCAAAATGAAACTCAGTTTATTTTCGTTTTTTTTTTGTTAATTCATTATTTTTTATTTTTTACAGCTTTAGTTATCCTTTTTACATTGGACTTATTATTATTTTTTTTTTTTCAAAATGCAAGAAATGCAGATAAAGATAAGAGCATCAGCGAATTCCACAGATTTCATAACAAATGCTTCTTAAAAATCTTAATTAAATTCTCAAGGGAAAGTACTTCCAGACAACTGAAAGAAATGGGAAATAGGGAAACTACCTCTTATCATTAGGATAGAGCAAAATTTAGATGTTAAATTTTTTTGAGATTTTGTTTGTGTTTGATGTTTGTATTAGATTTCAATCGTAAAATAAATAATATTATCCAAGTAACTTATTCAAAAGCTTACCGAATATTATTTCAGCCTATACTCATGGTTTTATCCACCTAAAAGCTGATACAAAGGAAGTCACTTGTTGATAACAATATAAAAATATATTATTATAACCAAGGAATTTCAAAATGAAACTCAATTTGTTTTTATTTATTTTTTTTGCTGATTTATTGTTTTTTTTACAGCTTTAGTTAGTTATCTTTTTTACAATGGACTTATTTTTTAATTTTCTTTTCAAAATGCAAGAAATTCAGATGAAGATAAGAGCATCACGGATTCCACGGATTTCATAACAAATACTTCTTAAAAATCTTAATTAAATTCTCAAGGGAAAGTACTTCCAGACAACTGAAAGAAATGGGAAATAGGGAAACTACCTCTTATCATTAGGATAGAGCAAAATTTGGATGTTAAAATTTTTTTAGATTTTGTTTATGTTTGATGTTTGTATTAGATTTCAATCGTAAAATAAATAATATTATCCAAGTAACTTATTCAAAAGCTTACCGAATATTATTTCAGCCTATGCTCATGGTTTTATCCACCTAAAAGCTGATACAAAGGAAGTCACTTGTTGATAACAATATAAAAATATATTATTATAACCAAGGAATTTCAAAATGAAACTCAATTTGTTTTTATTAATTTTTTTTTGTTGATTTATTGTTTTTTTTTTACAGCTTTAGTTAGTTATCCTTTTTACATTGGCCTTATTTTTTAATTTTCTTTTCAAAATGCAAGAAATTCAAATGAAGATAAGAGCATCACGAATTCCACGGATTTCATAACAAATACTTCTTAAAAATCTTAATTAAATTCTCAAGGGAAAGTACTTTCAGAAAACTGAAAGAAATGGAAAATAGGGAAACTACCTCATAACATTAGGATAGAGCCAAAATTAGGTGCTAAAATTTTTTGAGATTTTGTTTGTGTTTGATGTTTGTATTAAATTTCAATCGTAAAATAAATAACATCATCCAAGTAACTTATTCAAAAGCTTACCGAATATTATTTCAGCCTATGCTCATGGTTTTACCCACCTAAAAGCTGATACAAAGGAAGTCACTTATTGATAGCAATATAAAAATATATTATTTTAACCAAGGAATTTCAAAATGAAACTCAATTCTTTTTCGTTTATTTTTTTGTTAATTTACTGTTTTTTTTAGTATTTCACAAAACTCAGATTTGCTGTTTTTACACTTTCAAGATATATTTGTTAAAAAGTTGTAACACGTTTTCTATAACGAAATATAATTAGAAAACAAGCACTGAGCAATTGTTTCTAAAAAGTTGGTATTGCGAGGAATGGGTTGGGGTCTTGGAGATTCTAGTGGCTCACTTTGTGCCTTGATGATTATGGCTGAAAATCCTTGCGTGGTTCTTCGTCAAACAAGTTGTAACATTTCTGCATTTCGGCTAAATGGTTGGAGGTACAAAGGTTGGGTCTTGGAGAACTGAGGTACTTTCGTCCTCTTGTTTAATAGGTAATATAAATTTAAAGTCTGTTACGTGGAGTTGTTACTTTAGAAGAAGAAAATTTTGAAGATTTGTGAATTTGTGGTTGAACCAATTTAACAAGTTTCGTTTTTTTCCATGCTAAAATTAAAATAAATTACTTAGCCCTGCATCCTCCGTACCATCGGCATTAGTTTATTTGTTGTTGTTGTTTTTTTCACCAAGCTTATATCCTATACTGTTCTTCAATGATTGATCAAGTGTTGCAAGCAGAAGGACAGCATTGCCCATAACTTCCATTTTTTCTTAACAAATTCAGCGATGGGTAACAAAAATCTAAAGAGTTTGAATAGCCGAAAGCAAAGATGTAAACTGAACATTTGAATTGTCATTGCGCGGATGTTGATATTTTTCTGTTTGATCTACCGTCAAGTTTGAATTAAATGTACAAATAAATTCAAATAATCATTCTTTTGTAAATTACAGAGCAAACATCCTATTTCTGATATGTCATGCAAATAGACAATGGAGTCAAACGGGTCACGAATCTACGTGGGTCGTAATATTAAAATATTGAATAAACAAGAAAATTGAGAGAAAGAGATGATAGAGGGGGGGGGTAGAAAGAAAGAAAGAAAGAAAGAGAGAGAGAGAGAGAGAGAGAGTTGCTGAGACGAAGGAATATTTCAAAAATCAATGCTGTGGACATGTTACCATGCTCAGTTCTCGAAAGGATGATTATTGTATCAATGGTTTTATCGCTTTTACTGGCCGCAGGTCTATACGCAAATACAGTTTTGGTTAGTTTCATAAACTTTTAGATTTAATTATTTTTCTTCCCATTCCTTTCAAATTTATCCACTTAATCATGCATATTCTTTGTGTAAAAAACCTCTAAGCGTATATGTTTCTCAAAGACTAGAGTAAGTTAATCATTAACATTACTTGCTTACCATAACTCTTAAAAATCCATGAAGTCGATCAGAAGCAGAAATGGCCCAGATTGTATCTTCATGGCCGGATCTTAAAATTAAGGTCATATTTCGGTTTTCTATTCCTCTCTCCAGTTCCGGACTTAAATGTATTTCAATTGTAGATTTCGGCGGTGCCTGAGCATTGACAATATGCAGATCTGTATGAAGTTTTCCAACCTCTGCTTTATGATAACATCCAGATAGTACTTTCTTTTCAGATACTGTGGCACTTAGTACAGGACTCGGTGAATTGAGCACTGGGATATGGTCTGAGCCACAAATGGCAGCATCATTACCTAGGAATAATCAGACTTTTAATTAACCTGATTTAAAAAACAAATCAGATTTAAAAAACAAATTTAAAAAACAAATTAAAAAAAAATTTTAAAACAAGTCGGCCAATAATCTGTTGCACAATTTTTATTTTGTTTAGATTTTATGAGAAGAAAAAGTTCTTGGCCATGTTCCGAGCCACAAATAGTACCATTGCTTAGAAATATTTAGACTTTTTAAATCGATCTGAAAAATAATTCTTGGAGAAATAGTGTGAACAGACTTTATCAGCTAATAGTTTATTGCACATTTTTGTTTATGGCAAATATTAGGGAAATTCTTGATGATCCAAATCACAAATAACCGCAACATTAATTATTACAGCTTTTAAACTAAATTCAATTTCCAGGAAATATATTTTTACGAGGTGGACGGGAGGAAAAATGAGGAAACTTGCAATTTTTAGTCATTCATAAATGTGCACTGAATATTATTACGCTTGTATAACACTCAAATATATGATTAAATTGAGAAGCTGAATTTGCATATGATAGCAAGAATCAATTATTTAAAATATGCACTTGGTTCTCTTACGAAATATTGGCCAGTATTGGCAAATATTAATATTAAGTATTGGCCAGTATTGGCAAATATTAGGGAAATTCTTGATGGTCCAAATCACAAATAACCGCAACATTAATTATTACAGGTTTTAAACTAAATTCAATTTCCAGGAAATATATTTTTGCGAGGTGGACGGGAGGAATAATGAGGAAACTTGTAATTTTTAGTCATTCAAAAATGTGCACTGTATATTATTACGCTTGTATAACACTCAAATATATGATTAAATTGAGAAGCTGAATTTGCATATGATAGCAAGAATCAATTATTTAAAATATGCACTTGGTTCTCTTACGAAATATTGGCCAGTTTGTAAAGTTTTCAGATTCTTACCGTGAACGTCCGTAAATTGGTGAATGTCCGAACTACGTTTTTTTTCCTCCTCGAATTTAGTTAGTATTACCAGTCAACTTTTAAATGTAATGTAAGGCTTGATTGATCAAACAGTTCGTGGTAACGAACGTATAGTAAGGAGTGACTTGGCTCAATAGTAACCAAAACTCTAAAAAACAGAGTTTTTATAACAAAAGTTACATCAAAAGAATCGCATTTTAATGCTGATTTTAAATATATAAGTTACCCATCAAAAGTTACGAGCCTGAGAAAATTTGCCCTATTTTACAAAATACGGAAAAACACCTCCTAAAAGTCATAGAATCTTAACGAAAATCACACCATCAGGTTCAGCGCATCAGAGAACCCTATGGTAGAAGTTTCAAGCTCCTATCTACAAAAATGTGGAATTTTGTATTTTTTGCCTGAAGGCAGATCACGGATTCGTGTTTATTTGTTTGTTTGTTTTTTTTCCAGGGGTGATCGTATCGACCTGAATCGTGGTCCTAGAATCGTGCGAGAGGGCTCATTCTAATGGAAATGAAAAATTCTAGTGCCCTTTTTCAGTAACCAAAAAAATTGGAGGGCACCTAGGCCCCCTACCACGCTAATTATTTTCCCAAAGTCACCGGACCAAAATTCGGAGATAGCCATTTTATTCAGCGTAGTCGAAAAACCGTATAACTATGTCTTTGGGGACGACTTACTCCCCCACAGTCCCCGTGGGAGGGGCTACAAGTTACAAACTTTGACCAGTGCTTACATATAGTAATGGTTATTTGCAAGTGTACAGACAAACGTTTTCAGGGGGATTTTTGGTTTTGGGGGGGGGGTGAAAATAGGGAGATATGTTAGGGGAACTTTCCTTGGAGGAATTGTTCATGGAGGAAGAAAATTTTCATGAAGGGAGCGCAGGATTTTCTAGCATTATTTAAAAAAAAATGAAAAAGTAAATATGAAAAAGTTTTTTCAACTGAAAGTTAGGAGCAGAATTAAAATTACTTAAAACGAACAGAAATTATTATGCATATAATTGGCTCACCTCCTCCTAATACCTCGCTCTTTACGCTAAAGTATTTTTAGTAATTTCAACTATTTGTTCTACGGCTTTTGTGATTCAGGGGTCATTCTTAAGAAATTGGGACAAAATTTAAGCTCTAGTGTAACGAGCGAGTTACTGAAGAGGAGGTGAACTCCCTCTTATACGTAATAAAAACATGAGAATACAGAAGTTCGTTACGTAAGCTAATTTATAAGTTACTTGTATCTTTTACTAATAAAGACAATCGTAAAAAATTAAAAGTTCTAGTTGCCTTTCTAAGTAACCAAAAACTGGAATGCAACTTGGCCTTCTCCCCGCTCCTTTTCTCTCAAAATCATTCGATCAAAACTATGAGAAAACCATTTATCCAAAAAAATAAATATGCAAATTTCGTTTGAATTATTCATCTGCAAAGAGCCAAAATCAAAACATACATTGATTCAAAAACGTTCAGAAATTAAATTTAAAAAAAAACAAGTTTTTTAACGGAAAGTAAGGAGCGACATTAAAACTTAAAACGAACAGAAATTACTTAGTATGTGAAAGGGGAAGTTTATATTAAAGTGCTTAAATAGCAAAAAACTGGTAATTGCAAGCTATTCACATGTATTTTTACAACGTTAAAAAAACTTAAAAACCTTAAAAACAGTTTAAAAACCTTATAAAAGAAAAAAAAATTAAGCTTCGTCGAAATTGTTGTTAGAAATCAGACTTATGGTAATAATCAAATATCTTTGAACAGATGAATAATATGAACAGTATGAAAAGACATTAAATTAGGTAAAAGGCAAAAAACTGGTAATTGCAAAAATATTTGTATATATTTTAAAAAGGGATTACAAAAATTCTAAAATCTTAAAAAACCAAAAGTTTGAAGTTTAGTAGATATCGTTGTTAGAAATCGGACTTGCTTTAATAATCAAATATCTTTGAACACACACAATATGAAAAGACAGCAAACTGTCTCAAATTGTCTGCGGTTAGAAGACAAGCGACAATGAGAATCCCTACATCGAAGCCCTTACACACAACTTCAAAGTGAGGCATGATTTTTGGGCTAAAGAGGTGACTTCTTGACTTCTCTCAGTACTATATATATACACATATATATATATATATATATATATATATATATATATATATATATATATATATATATATATATATATATATATATATATATATATATATTACACACAACTTCAAACTGAGGCATAATTTTTGTGCTAAAGAGGTGACTTCTTGACATTTACAAGGTGAAAACCAACTGGCAAAAAAAATATTTAAAAAAATGAGTTTGAATCAGGAATAGAGGTATGACAAATAATCCATTATTAGAGATTCACCTTCAAATCATTAAGCCTATTTTGCATATTTCCCCCTCTTTCATAACTCCTTATCACATCTTTTTCAGCCAACTAATTTTGAAGTCAATCGAGAACCCAAGCGAGAGTAAACACTTTTTGAGGAACGATAGATTCACCTAGACAACAGGATAGAGGAGTTAAGTAATTAAACTTGTTACCATGCCTTGCAAAACAATATCCCTGATTAATCTCAGCCTTCATATTCAGAAATCAAAGACATGAAAACAAATAATCTCACCTGGGCAACAGTGTGGTGATGATACAACATATCTATCATATGTTGAAATCGTTATGTAAAACGATATGTGTATGTAAAACGATTTCAACATATCTACTTATATATCTATCATGTTTCTTTCTGAAAATAGACATAACGACATTTTTCGGTGTAAAAAGACGATCTAGATAGGTCCACCTTGGGTCGAATTTTTCTTTGGAATATTTGCTCCCAGGTCAAATTTTTTCATAATTTTTCAAATGAACTGGAGTCACAAATATTTGGAATAGTTATAATAAATATTGCTGAAGATGAGTGTCTGCACTAAACATGTTAAAAAGCACATTTAAATTTAATTTGATTGTCGATAGCATGAAATAATTTGTCAGTATAAATATGCAAAAAGATTTGTCGAGTTAAATACAATGAAATTAAAGTTCTTAAAAAAACTGTCTTTTTTTCATTGAGCGAAGCTCGGTCTCATGGTACCGATATATACCGATGAATATATATACCGATGAATGCCCACAATACCTTTTTTCCTCCTTGGATTTAGTCAATGTTGCCAATAAACTTTTTCAATTTTAAATAGAACATAAAAATCCGATTCTTTTGATGTATCTTTTAGTATTAAAATTCCGTTTTTTAGAGTTTCGTTTACTATTGAGCCGGGTCGCTCCTTACTACAGTTCGTTGCCACAAACTGTTTGATTCGTTACCAAGAACTGTTTGATCAAATACATTTAACTAATATGCAAGTACCCGTCCAAAGAAAGATACAAAAACAAAATTCGAGAAATGCTTAATATGGAAATTTATCTTGATGCTAGATTTAACTAAGTTAATTCACTTGATTTATTATGAGATCGTGTTTGGTGATGTATAATTGTAAATCAGCTATTGCAAAGGGGGGGGGGGCAGTTATTGTGTAGGCAGGGAGAGGGTGTCCCAGGCACCTAAAAGAGGACATTTCGAAGCCAAAATTATCTAGCTCTCCACGAATCTTCAGATAAATATAGGAAGGGTACAGGGGGCACGAATTAATCTCCTATCTCCTTTCATTTAGACTACGCCCGAATAAGAGGGTTGCAGGGCAATAACTTCCTTCTTTTTTAGAAAAATGTTTCTGACATTGATTGACTGATTTGCTTCAAATATAAGTATATCCAATGATCTGTAGGTACACATCTTCTATTATGAAAGAGAGGCGGTGGGTAATTTTATAGGTAAGGGATGCTTCAAAGAGTGCATTTTAATGCCAAAACATCCTAAATTTCTTTTGAGCCTTCAGATAAGCATAGAATGAGTTTTTGGGAAGGGGGGAGAGGTAAAAATTGATATCTAATTCCTCCTGACTCCCAAAAATATGTTGGGTCTGCGCCTTTGTTGTTGGTGCTGGATGGGGGAGCGTGATATCGCCCCTCCCATTTCAAGAATATTTTTCTATGTAGAACGAAATATTACATTCACATGACGACCGGCACAGAGGCGTAAAAGGCGAGGTGGACGCATCACAAGCATCATTTGAAAATTTCTTGAAGGGGTGGTAAGCACTACCAGGAGCTTTTTGAAGTAAATTTGAATGGTAACAATTTTCTTTTCCTGTTAACATAGACGGTTCAAATGGTATTTAAACACATGTGTACAACTTATATAAAATCAGATAATTTTTTTTTTTTAATCACATTAAAACCTGCCTGTTTAAATTTCTCTTCAAGCGTTCTTATCTAGAAAATCAATCGAAGCTGACTAATAGAAAGGATAATTGAGAGACATTGCTGTCCCATGGAATTGTACAAGATCAATACCTCATAATTAAATTTGTCTCTTTACCTCACAAAATAAGCTATCTGATCTTCGTATTGTCTTTCATTTTTAGTCTTCTCGTCGTGAAACCAACCAAAAAACAGCAGAAATAGGATTTTTCCCTTGTTGGTTTTCAGGCTAATTCCCTAACACACAAGTACAATATTTCTTATCATATCTTTCTCAGCTCCCTTTTTCTAGAAATCAATTAAAGATCTGAGCGATAGGAAACAACTTTGAAGTAAGTTTGTTCTTCCCATGGAATACGGTAGTACAATTTTACCTCACATTAAAATATCCTCAAACCTAACAAGATAAGATCCCTTACCATATTTTTTTGCTTTGAATCAAGAGATCAATGAAAAAAAACAGTGGGATAGACATACATAATATAAATAATAAATAATAATAGAAATAATTTAATAATGTAACAATATAAGTACAAGTAATAGTATAATACTGTAATAATGTAGTAATAGTATAATATATTATATGTGCACAATATAAAAATATTATATGTAATAATAATAATTTAATATTTAACATAATATGTAATGTAATAATATATAATAATGTAATAATATTGTAATAATATAAATACACGATATAATAATGGGATAACATACCTAATATAAGTCGCAATTGAGTTTGGTCCCATAACTCGAAACAGAAGACCCCTATCAAATCTTTCTTAGCTTTCTTATCAAAAAATCAATCAAAGACCTGGGTGATCGGAAACACTTCTGAAGGACGTAGTTCACCCAGGCAACAGGATAGAAAAATTTAACGATTTCTAGTTCCTATGCAGGGAATGCCATGCCACGATAACAAAATATGCTCAGTGGAAATCCTTTGGTAATTTCACGTCACAGTAGAGCTTGTTAGGGAGAATTAGAAAGAATTTATATATCCTACCAACGTTTTTCCTGATTTATTTCCATCCTTATGGTTCCTAATTTACTTCTCTGAAAGAGGCTCTGACCTTTAACAAATGAAAATTCATATCCTCCCTGGACAAGCTTATACTTTAGGACAAAGAGTACGAGGAAATCACAAGAGTGTAAACTGGCGCAAGTGTTAAAAAGGAATATCCCCAATGCCATCTAGCGTTTGGCGACTTTGTTTCGGCCCAAAACTGTTGCATACCCAAGACTGTTGCATACTTGTCCTTTCAGATTACCATTTTTGGGACAATCATCCTATGCTTCTCGAGAATGTAGTAAAAATGAAGTGAAAAATATTACTAATGTGAAGGTTAAATAGGTCCTCCTACTTTCCAGACATTTTACAAAAAAAAGAAACACAAACTTCACCGAAAATATCACTCCCTCAAATATAAGGGGAAAGTATAATTCTCCGTATGCCAAATTTTAAAGTTCTAAATGCAACGCTTAATTATCCTCAAGAGCGGAAGCCAAAATGACAAATAAATATAGAAACCACTTAAGGCAAGTGATTTTGACTTTGGGACCCCTAGTAAGAAGATAAATGTTCCTAATGTCAACTTATATTACCAATTGGCTTATAAGAGACATTGCCAAAAACTTTGAGAAACAAAACCCGTGAGAAGGAAATTCGTTTTTAACTTTTCTCAGCGTTGCCACGTTGATGAAATTACTCTTAGGGACTTATGTGTTATCCAGACACACTCAAGAAGTGAAGATAGCTTACTCATAATGGTATATACCTAAATATAATGAAAATATAATACTTGGGCATGAAAATTATGGAAACTACAACAGAGAATTATGGAAAGCAGGCCGCCAAGAACACATTATATTAAAAACCTAGCAACTCTATATATTACACATTTAATTAATATAAACCTGCATAGTAGTTTATCTCACTCAAGCTCAGCTGACTATCACGGAAAAACCGGTTTTAAACATATTAAACTTCTTGAGTGTCATCAGGATACACGTAAGTAGGCTGCCTACTCTTAAAATGACAGTCTTTTGACAATATTTACTTTCCAGGAGCGGGTAAAAAAAATCATTAAATTCTCTATCTACCCTAGAATTAAATAGTTCGTAACGAACTGGAGTAAGGAGTGACCCGGCTCAATAGTAACCGAAACTCTAAAAAACGGAATTTTGATACCAATAGTTCCTTCAAAATAATAGCATTTTAATGCTGATATTCAAATATAAATTTCATCAAGTTTAGTTTTACCCATCAAAACTTATGAGCCTGAGAAAATTTGCCTTATTTTAGAAAATAGGAGGAAAACCCCCCTAAGAGTCATAGAATTTTAACGAAAATCACAATATCAGATTTAATGTATCAGAGAACCCTACTGTAGAAGTTTCAAGCTCCTGTCTGTAAAAATGTGGAATTTTGTAATTTTTACCAGAAGACAGATCACGGATACGTGTTTATTTGTTTCTTTGTTTTTCGTTTTTTTCCCAGGGATGATCGTATCGACCCAGTGGTCCTAGAATGTCGCAAGAGGGCTCATTCTAACGGAAATTAAAAGTTCTAGTGTCCTTATTAAGTGACCAAAAAATCGGAGAGCACCTAGGCCCCCTCCCACGCTAATTTTTCCCAAAGTCACCGGATCAAAATTTTGAGATAGCCATTTTGTTCAGAGTAGTCGAAAAACCTAACAGCTATGTCTTTGGGGACGACTTAATCCCCCACAGTTTCTGGGGGAGGGGCTGCAAGTTACAAACTTCGATAGTTTTTTACATATAGTAATGGCTATTGGGAGGTGTACAGGCGTTTTCAGGAGCAGTTTTTTTGGGTTGGAGTGGGGGTGGGCCGGGGGAGTGGGTTAGGTGGGAGGATTTTTTCCATCAAGGAATTTATCATGAGGGAAGAGAACTTCCATGAAGGGGACGCAGGATTTTCTAGCGTTATTTAAAAAAAAACAAGAAAATAAATAACAAAAAGTTTTTTCAACTGGAAGTGACGAGCAGTATTAAAACTTAAAACGAACTGAAATATTACGTATATAAGGTGTCCGTCTCCTGCCCGATACCTTACTCTTTACACTAAAGTATATTTAGTAATTTCAATTATTTATTCTACGGCCTTTGTGATTCAGGGGACAAATTCAGGATTGGGATAAAATTAAATCTTTAGTGAAAAGAGCGAGATATTGACGAGGGGGCGAACTTCCTAATATACGTAATAAAAACACACAAAAATAGAAGATAGTTATGTCAGTTAATTCGTAAGTTACGTATATTTATTACTAATAAAAATGTTCGTAAAAAATGAAAAGTTCTAGTTGCATTTTTAAGTAACCACAAATTGGAGGGCAACTAGGCCTCCTCCCCCACCCCTTTTTTTCAGAATGGTCCGATCAAAACTATGAGAAAGCCATGTTTCCTAAAAAAAAAATTAATATACAAATTTCGTTTTAATTATTCATGTACGGTGAGCCAAAATCATTCAAAAACATTCAGAAATTAAATTAAAAAAACAAGTTTTTTTAACTGCAAGTAAGGAGCGACATTAAAACTTATTCTTAAGTTTTAATGTTCTATTAAAATAATAGAAATTATTCCGTATATGAAAGGGGTTGTCCCCACCTCAACGCCTCGCTCTTTACGCTAAAGTTTTTAATTGTTTTAAAAAGTAGAGTTGTGACAAAGAGTCAAACTTTAGCGCAAAGAGCGGGGCGTCGAGGAGGGGACAACCCCTTTCATATACGGGATAATTTCTATTCGCTTTAAGTTTCAATGTCGCTCCTTACTAGCAGTTAAAAAAAACTTGTTTATTTTATTTATTTAGTTACATACGAGAATCTACGCTACGATAAACCTTAACTATTATTTCTTTTTTCCCGGTCTCTTTTTCAATTATACAGTTTTAGGACACATTCTACGTAATTTTGTCCTTTCAAGTTTTATGACTTAGCATGTGTAGTTCGTTAGTTGTAACTAAAAATCGTGTTTTTTTTACGGATCTGACAATAAATATCAACAAACGCGGCAAAATACTCGACAGTCAAGAGTGACGCCAGCCTAAATGAGGATCCCAGTGTCTAAAGTTAGGCATTTCTTAGCCCACTTTGAAACAAATTTAGAGGTTTGGTGCCGGCCCTACTTTTTTGGCAGTTTACGTTCTTAAAAATCGGTACACATATCAATAATACTAATTATTCTCGCATCGGTCGTACCTACATATAAACATGAATAATTCTTCCTTATTTTCTTAGAATTTAGTCTATCAAGGGGTTAGTTTCATAAATTTTGAATGAACTCAAGGGTGAAAGTAATGAACTAAAGGGTAAAGGTAAAATATGTACAAGTTTACCAGCTGTCTACCCTTAAAGTACCAAGAATCTGACTTTCTTATTTTTTCTGAAGCTGATATCAGTTTTTTTTATCAGTTAATTTGAAGCCTACACAGTCATATGTCTTAAAAAATCAATCAAAAATCAAAAAAATTTAAAAATTTGATTTTTGACGAAAGAGACCTCCACTTCAGTTACATCATTTTCATGCAGTTCTGAAAAAAGGTTTAAGTCACCTTTACCTCTGACTCAGACTATTTGTCTCGGCTTTTTCTCCAACAAGCCACGGCCCTTAACTTTTTACTCGAAGTCCAGCAACTGGATTTTATTTCAAATTGAATTAATGAATTTAACTGAAATTTCACTTAATTGATTTTAAAAATAAAAGAAAGTTCGGTAGCTAATTTAAAAAAAAAATTAAAAATTATATTTTTGACGAAAAAGACCTCCACGTCAGTTACATCATTTTTATGCAGTTCTGAAAAAGGTTTAAGTCAGCTTTATCTCTCACTCAGACTATTTGTCTCGGCTTTTTCTCCAATTAGCCACGGCCCTTAACTTTTTACTCGAAGTCCACCAACTGGATTTTATTTCAAATTGAATTAATGAATTTAATTGAAATTTCACTTAATTGATTTTAAAATAAAAGAAAGTTCGGTAGCTAATTTAAAAAAAAAATTAAAATTATATTTTTGACGAAAGAGACCTCCACTTCAGTTACATCATTTTCATGCAGTTCTGAAAAAAGGTTTAAGTCACCTTTACCTCTGACTCAGACTATTTGTCTCGGCTTTTTCTCCAATTAGCCACGGCCCTTAACTTTTTACTCGAAGTCCACCAACTGGATTTTATTTCAAATTGAATTAATGAATTTAATTGAAATTTCACTTAATTGATTTTAAAATAAAAGAAAGTTCGGTAGCTAATTTAAAAAAAAAATTAAAATTATATTTTTGACGAAAGAGACCTCCACTTCAGTTACATCATTTTCATGCAGTTCTGAAAAAGGTTTAAGTCAGCTTTACCTCTGACTCAGACTATTTGTCTCGGCTTTTTCTCCAATTAGCCACGGCCCTTAACTTTTTACTCGAAGTCCAGCAACTGGATTTTATTTCAAATTGAATTAATGAATTTAATTGAAATTTCACTTAATTGATTTTAAAAATAAAAGAAAGTTCGGTAGCTAATTTAAAAAAAAAATTAAAAATTATATTTTTGACGAAAAAGACCTCCACGTCAGTTACATCATTTTTATGCAGTTCTGAAAAAGGTTTAAGTCAGCTTTATCTCTCACTCAGACTATTTGTCTCGGCTTTTTCTCCAATTAGCCACGGCCCTTAACTTTTTACTCGAAGTCCACCAACTGGATTTTATTTCAAATTGAATTAATGAATTTAATTGAAATTTCACTTAATTGATTTTAAAATAAAAGAAAGTTCGGTAGCTAATTTAAAAAAAAAATTAAAATTATATTTTTGACGAAAGAGACCTCCACTTCAGTTACATCATTTTCATGCAGTTCTGAAAAAGGTTTAAGTCAGCTTTACCTCTGACTCAGACTATTTGTCTCGGCTTTTTCTCCAATTAGCCACGGCCCTTAACTTTTTACTCGAAGTCCAGCAACTGGATTTTATTTCAAATTGAATTAATGAATTTAATTGAAATTTCACTTAATTGATTTTAAAATAAAAGAAAGTTCGGTAGCTAATTTAAAAAAAAAATTAAAAATTATATTTTTGACGAAAAAGACCTCCACGTCAGTTACATCATTTTTATGCAGTTCTGAAAAAGGTTTAAGTCAGCTTTATCTCTCACTCAGACTATTTGTCTCGGCTTTTTCTCCAATTAGCCACGGCCCTTAACTTTTTACTCGAAGTCCACCAACTGGATTTTATTTCAAATTGAATTAATGAATTTAATTGAAATTTCACTTAATTGATTTTAAAATAAAAGAAAGTTCGGTAGCTAATTTAAAAAAAAAATTAAAATTATATTTTTGACGAAAGAGACCTCCACTTCAGTTACATCATTTTCATGCAGTTCTGAAAAAAGGTTTAAGTCACCTTTACCTCTGACTCAGACTATTTGTCTCGGCTTTTTCTCCAACAAGCCACGGCCCTTAACTTTTTACTCGAAGTCCAGCAACTGGATTTTATTTCAAATTGAATTAATGAATTTAATTCAAATTTCACTTAATTGATTTTAAAATAAAAGAAAGTTCGGTAGCTAATTTAAAAAAAAAAATTAAAAATTATATTTTTGACGAAAAAGACCTCCACGTCAGTTACATCATTTTTATGCAGTTCTGAAAAAGGTTTAAGTCAGCTTTACCTCTGACTCAGACTATTTGTCTCGGCTTTTTCTCCAATTAGCCACGGCCCTTAACTTTTTACTCGAAGCCCACCAACTGGATTTTAATTCAAATTGAGTTAATGAATTTAATTCAAATTTCACTTAATTGATTTTAAAATAAAAAAAAAGTTCGGCAGCAGCGGATGCCAAAATAAAAAAAGAAAAAAAAAGTACAGTACAAAAATCAGCAAAACAAACCTGTAAGGATATGTTATCTTAAACCTGTTTTAACCTGCTAAACCTAAAACAGGTTTAAACCTGTAAGACATCACAGCATAAGAAGGCATAGCTTTCTTTTGAAGCCATAGTTGTCTCTGGAAATCAACATTTATTTTTGAATTTTTATAGACGAAAAGCACTGTCAAATTTAACTAATTATTTTCGCTTATTTACTTTCCCGGTTCAGCGTCGCAATACTGACAATTTTATGCCGCCCTCAAAACACATAATTTTGAAACAACCAAAAGACAACTTTTTGAAAATCAAGTTTTTCAGGTACAAACGGACCTAAGATGGGTCCACGAGTAAAAGAAAACATATTTGCTTTGCTGTCCTCGGCAAGTTTAAAGTTTATGTAAAGCTGATAGGGTGTAAATACTCGAAGATACAAGGCTTTCTTCGGAGACAATAACTTCAAACCGATGGTACTCACTGCGGTAATTCTTTAGCCAAAAAAGACACCTCAAAGCGAGCTACGGTACAATGGTTCGCAAAAAACGTTGGTACGTGATTTTAGCTATCCTTGGGTGATATGTCGCTTTGGTTTTTGTATATCTTTAACAATATAATTTCCAAGTTAAATTTTCTCGAACTTATCGGTTATATAGTAAATACTCGGGACGTTAAGTTCGATTAATGCTAATGAAATCAAACAAAATATGATGAAAATATAACAGTTTAGAAACAAATTTGGGCTATATATTTGAATATTAGGGGGGGGGGTGAAGCATAGCATATATTATACTAACCTAACCAAACCAAAATACCAACTAAATACTTAAATATGATATAACTACAATTTATTTTCCAACCATGCCAAAGCTAATTGTAGGGAATAAATAAGTTGTTTGGCCAGTTTCTTTTGTCCTGTTCGCACCATCCACGATCAAAATTCTATAGTGTTTATTATATAGCCAATAAGTACCTGTTTTCTTTTTTTGTAAATCACCCTGTCCCCTTCGCCTTTCCCAGGTGCATCCTTAAATATTGGTTATTTTGATTTAAAAAATCGATTTTGTCCTCCCTTAGAAAAAAACCTGTCTCAAAAACGAGTAAAACTAGACCTTATCCTGACTTTATTTTTATTTACTTATTAGATTTACTTATTTTATATTATTACTTTTATTATATTTATTTACTTATTTATTATATTTTATTATTAATTATTTTTTATTATTTAATTGTTTATTTTATTTACTTTTTATTTACTTTATTTTATTTACTTATTAGATTTTTGAAGACGAACAATGAACCCAACTTCATCCTCAAATTCAGAGTTATGTCACGTACACAACAGACTTGACAAATAGCATTCAAAGCTGGTATACTTTTATTTAAGTGCGTCTTTTGAGACCATAAAGTGAAGGCAGAAAATATGTAATATTTGCATTCACAATTCTTAGGCATTCGAATTTTCCTCATGTTTCTTCTAAGAAATTACAACACTTTTCAAGTGATTGTTTAAATTGGGATTTTCAGCTGCCAAAAAAATTGAAGAAAGGATTAAGACAAGTTAGCAAAAACAAAGTTTCTTATTTGACGCCAATTTAAGACACTTTATAAACATTATATGTTTGCAAATTTGATAGAAAGTCTAGTCGCTTATATTGGTAGAAAGAGAGGCTCGGCTCTTTGAATTGTACTTCTTTATCTCGTCTTCTGCTGATGACAGCCACTCAACATACGGCGAAGATGCTCACTTTCTATTTTATTTCTCTTCTGCTATTATTTAGTAGGGAACTACTTAAAAGATGTAAAGGGGAAGGCTTTGAACAGATTGGGATGGAGGGGGAGCGTACTTAGTTCCGTTGGCCTTAAGCGGCTTGGTGAAGCAGTGAGTCTTTAGCAGTAGTATTTAGTAACAAACGAGATTAAACACTTTTTGGTTGTAAGTAAGAAGTGCTTCCTAACATTACCCGAAACTAAAAAAAAAAAAGTTTGGTAAAAATATATAAATCAAGAAAATCAGCTTTTAAGGTAAGTCAAAATGTATAAAATTCGTAAAGTTTGAATCTACTAATAAAAAAATAAAAGTTCTCTATATACACCGGTCACTAAAAAAGGTTTAGGTGGATATGTTGGTGTCCAACATTTTTTTTTAAGACAATTGAAGCATGCTGATTAAAAATATGCAAATCACTCGTGTCCACCTCCCACCGTTTTTTAGATACGTGACATTAACCATTTATATTTGTTTTCATCCAACAGAAGGAGTGGCGATTCTGCCCTCTCTTATGCCCGGGGCAAAATCCTTATTATCCCCCTCCCCCCTGTCTCCCAAAAAAATTATCCCAGATATTGACAAAATTTTCATCTATTAACAATTTTCAATTTATTAATTAATTAATATATTTTAAAAATTTTAAATTTATGATTTAATTATTATCAATCATTTTAATTTAAGAATTATAGTCATTAAAATTATTATTATTTATATATTTAAGTAATTTTGTTTTATTAATTAATTATTAATTTATTAATTATTCTCATTTATTAACAGCGCCATCTACTTTATTTTAACAAAAATAAAACTTGAAAAATTGCAAAACGATCATAACTGTTAGATCCCTTATTTGAAAATTTGCACCCCTAAGATTTCTGCACCTGGGGCAAGTGCCCCCTCTGCCCTCTTCCCTAAAATTGCTTCTGAACGTAACGGGGCAAATTTTTTTTTCTAGTATCTTGAAAACCTGACGGGACAGAGCAAGACTGGCTTTTTATTCTATAGCTTGTCTACGGTTTGTTATTGTGTGAACCAAATTCAACAGGCTATGTCACAGAACCCTACTAAAGAGGTTTCATACCTCTGTAAACAGAGTACAGAATAATTTTACGCTGATTTTAAGTTTTCGTATCGCTTTTTACTTTCATTTGGAGAAAAAATATTTGCTTGAATTGAATTCCTACGATCATCCTAGATAGGGTTGAAAACAAAGTTCGAATAATTTGATGATGGATGAATAAATAAATGCATAAACAGATAAATTCGTTTAGGTAAGACAATGTTAAGCATAGGGCACTGAAATGGGGCACAGAGTATGGGTAACTTATAAGAATGGAAACGAGTCAAGTGTCAACTAAAAAAACGCCATCTAGCGTTGGCATTCTTTGCATTATTTCAATCTAATAATAAAAAAATAATTGGTACAAATTAGTGTAGTAATATGTGTCTGATCTCAGTGTAATCCTGTATAAATGGCAAGAGGCGCCAAACACCAGATGGCATTGGTCGGTTTTTGTCGATACTAGTGCCGGTTTCCACTTTTGTAAGCTACCAAGACTCTTTTAAATGAGGAGCAAAGCTTTCGGTCATATACCAAAGATTGGCGTGACTTCTATGTATTTACACATAGAAATGTCGCATATATATATATATATATATATATATATATATATATATATATATATATATATATATATATATATATATATATATATATATATATATACGTTGATTTTTATATATAGGTATTACAGAGGTAGCCTTCCTGATTGTTTTACAGGAATATTTTGTGAGAGGTCTGATGTTCACCACCACATTACTCGGATACGAGGTAATACTGAGGTTCCTCGATTAGTTTCAAGTAGGTCTTGTTTTTCACTTATTTACAGAGCTTCAAAACTTTGGAATAAACTGAGTATAGATATCAAGGAAATAGGTAGCCTTGACCAGTTTAAGTCTGACTTACGTGTGGAGTTGCTCGGTAGGTATGCTTTTGAAACAGATTAACTAAAATAAATTTTACATATCTTATTCATTTGTAATATTTATGTATTTTTTTTGTTTTTTTGTTGTTGTCTTGGGGTCACGCAAGGGAGTGTATTGTTTATGTTTTTTTTTTGTTTTTTTCTGTTGATTTCGGTATATGGTCTCATTCTCCATATTTTCTTATTCTCCATATTGTCTCTTTATTTTCTTTGAATTTAGCACAGCCTCGCAAGCTTCGCTTATGTTGTGCTATTGATTAAGAAATGTTTATTTATAATAAAATTGTTCTACTACTATATATATATATATATATATATATATATATATATATATATATATATATATATATATATATATATATATATATATATATATATATATATATATATATATATATATATATATATATATATATATATATATATATATAATACACATAAATATGGTTAGCATATTGAATGAAAGGTAACATATCCGACTATTCGTTCCCAACAACGAAAAAACAGCCAAATTTGTCTCTCCCATGACCAACCACGATTCAAAATGGTCAAATCACTATTTACGAAAAATAATCTGGGATGGTAAACAGGAAGGGGGTGCAAAAGCAAAGGATAGCTGGTCCTCAGCCCCTTCTGCACTTCGTGGCTGAAGGGCCATGAAACGGAGATAAGCACAACCGATAAGAATTGTAAAATCCAAGGCAGCATTCTTTACCTTTTTTACTATACCTTTTTTACCTTTTTTACTTTTACCTTTATACCTTTTACCTTTTACCTTTACTTTATACCTTTTACCTTTTTTACTATAAAATGCATTTATTTTAACTGCCTTAGCGAGATATATGAGATTGATAAATCTATATGCATCGAATTAATTTCTCCGGTTTATAAATTTTCATTAAATTAAATGGATAAAAACCCTTATCCCGGCATTGCGTTCATATCGGTCGAAGGGATTCACATCGGTAATAGAATTAGTAATTTGGTGAAATGGGATAAATGAAAATTAATCATAATTTAATTCACGCTAATTTTTTTTTTCCTTTTTTTTCGAATTCGTTTGTGCCTATCATTTTATGCTCTATGGAAGACTAAATATTTACCATAGTATGTGCATTACCCTTATTAGCTTGTATTTACTGAGCAAATAGTAGATTACGGAATGGAACAGACTAATGCATTTACCCTTCTACATGTTTTCTTTGGATCCTGAAAGCTTACTTAACGCAAATAGAAGACAAGAGAAAATAGAGAAAATGGAGAGTTGCTACTACCCCTTGTCGAGCAATGGAGTGATTTGAGGAGGTGGTGATGGCTACATTTGTATTATAGCGATTGCAAATAGTGCATTATAGATGTACTGCAGATGGCAAATTACAGTGATTTAAATTGATGAATTACTGTTGATGAAAATAGATCCAATGATCGAGGAGTCACTCACTTTCCGCCGGTTTTATCAAAGTTAATCATAACTTCTTCTTTGTCACAAAGCTTTTAGGGATTTTCTATTGAACTCTAAGGGTCCAGGGAAAGCTGATTAAGACACATGCCCCCCCCCTCGACACAGCCCCTTACTGCAGGCTTGTCATGGCTGTTGTTGGCTGTGTGCATCAGTTTTGAGTATAAAAAAAATTAATTAAAAATTTCATGAACAGAATATTCAATGAAGGTCATAAGAAAATTGAATCGAAAGGGGAACTACAAGCTATTATTTAAATATTATTTGATAGTTAATTAGTATCATATAAATTTTAATATATTACTATCTATATTAGCATTGCATAACTTGTATAACTATTAATATTTAAATATTAATCACCATAAGTTGCTTATTTATTACTATTTGCAGCAAAAGCAATTTTTTCGCAAAGGTTCGGGATTTATCATAATCTCTAAAGTGAAAAATGTAATTTTTAAGACCCTAAAATTACCTTTAATAACACCTGAAAAAATAATTTTCTTTAAACAGTCTCAAAAATTCGTAAGCATTCTCTACTAGAGTATTTAGTTAGGACATATATTTATATATTTATTTTATTTGGTTAGGACATATATTTATTGGACCTAGTTGAGAATTTGAGACGTGACCACAGGGACAGGAGGGTCCCTGTGGATGGTTGAATGGTGGAACCATCCCCAAAAAGATGGTTGAACCACGCTCTTTCTTCTCGTGCGACAAAAACCATCCAAAATAGTGAAGCAAGCTTGGTACTTCACTAATTGGTATCGTCCTTTTCGTTTCTAGTAAAACGAATCAAAACTATAAAATTCCACTTTTAAATGAGCATTCCTGCTATATTGCATAATTGCACAAATTTGCGATTTGCAAATTAATTGCATGGGAGAATTTCATAAATTTAGGCAAAATGACTCCTTCTCCCACACCAACTCAGTTTTTGAATACCCCCCTTGGAGTGTGAGACTAGCTTTTTGTCTAATATTACATGATGATTTCTACCTTTTTATACATATTTGTTTTTCCTCCACCGTTTATATATATATATATATATATATATATATATATATATATATATATATATATATATATATATATATATATATATATATATATATATATATATATATATATATATATATATATATAGATAGATAGATAAGATTCCCCGTTTATTTTTAATATATGTAAAAGAGAATGTTTTGAGATAGATCTTTTGAATCTTTTTAAAATCCAAATGCTTATACAAAATATCTCAAACCCATAGTCTTTTTTAATAAAGACAATAGTAATTACATTTTGAATACTTGTTTCCTGTAGTTTCACCCAGTGTAACTAAGTTTGGTGGCCTTTGATTTTTTATATTTTTAGATTACCACAAACCAAAGAAAATTTGTTCAAAATTAGATTATTTCTAATTTGCACAGCTTCATGGGAAGAAAATTAATACAGGCATAGATTATAAATATAAAATTAAAAAAATCTTTCCATAAAGATTAATAAGAAAACAATTTGAAGTCAGGTCGCCG
Organism: Artemia franciscana; assembly: GCF_032884065.1. NCBI lineage: Eukaryota > Metazoa > Arthropoda > Branchiopoda > Anostraca > Artemiidae > Artemia > Artemia franciscana. The sequence goes on along the minus strand of NC_088879.1, from coordinate 1,907,384 downwards.
TCAGCAAAGAGAAAAGTATATTATTCTAACAGGATGAAACTCAAAATTCGAGTCAAAATCGCTATTTCTTATTACAAGCAGGGTAGATCCCAGGATCCTCTATCCTGGGATCTTTACCAAAATTTCCAAATCCTAAGAATCCCGAGATTTTTTACCACAGTTCGTTTTAACGAGCTGTATTTTTCGCAATGACTTGAGACTGCAGGTGTTTCTTTATTCAATAAACAAAACAATCACTAAATGCCTATATTTTTTTAACTCTATTGTGTTTTCAGTAAAGTAATCTTTTGAATCTCATTTGAAAACTTGTCTTTTTTTTATTTAATTAAATAAAAGTCGATTAAAAGTCGATTTATGTCCTTTTATACCATTATGAAGTCTAAAGGTTAGACTACCTCCAAATCTTAATTTACTTTTATCATTAGTTATTATATTCTCTCTCCAAATAAAACAAGACTGTCTTTTGGACGTGAAATATGTCCTGTTCCACTTTTTTCTTTTCTTTTTAATTCTATAATTGGGATTCACCGTCTAAAGTTACAGCAAATTCCTATAAAAATAGTCCTCGGCCATCTTAAAATAATAACGGAATAATATGAGAAATCAAAAAGACCTTAAGCCGGTCTTCATTATGACTTTTTCCGAGCGAAGCTGTTAGAGTAAAAAAGCTCTTTAGTTTATTGGAGTTGACTTTCATGAAAAATTCAATTTAGAAAGCATCAATAGAGACTGGAGCAGTCAGACAAAGTAAAAAGCAATGATGACTTTTGCCTGAAAAGGCCACAAAGAGGACATGGCTTACCGTCTTTGGTTATTGTATCAAAACACCACTTTTAATGTGGGGAGGGGGGAGGCATTCGAAAACACATTTGGGAGATATCATTTAAGTAGTGACGCACTGCCTTTCCATCATAAACAACAAATAACAAGCAAAACAATAAGGATTTTTTTTCAGTACTTGCAAAAGAGCTATTTATTCTAATTATACGACCATTGTGATTCAGGGGCCATTTTTAAGGAATTAGAACAAAATTCAGACTTAAGCTTAAAGAGCAAGGTATTGACGAGGGGTCGAACCCTCTCATACACGTAATAATTTCTCTTCGTTTTAAGTTTTAATGGTGCTCCTTACTTTCAGTCGAAAAAACTTGTTTTTTTTCTTAATTTTATACAAGGCATATATTACTTGGAAAAGACAACTGGAAAAACTTGCCTTATGAGAAAAACGCAGTTGGCAATTTAAATATTTTTGTAGTTTACATAATAACTTCAGCGATTCTGATTAAATTTTCAGGAATTATTCTAGTTTCAATTGACAAATCAGATTTTTTGTCCATTCTTGTATCTCATATCTACCTCTGTATCTACCGGAGGCCTTTACCAGCATCACTATCAAACCTTTGCCAGCAAACTAGTTTTCAAATGTTCAGGTATTTTTCTAGTTTGAATCAAAAATTAAAACTATCACTCAAACACCATAAATATTTTTGCAGTTTACATAATAACTATAGCAATTCTTTTAAAATTTTCAGGAATTTTTCAGGAATTTTAATAGTTTCAATTGACAAATCAGATTTTTTTTCAATTCAAATTTACGTACCTCAAATTTACCTCTATGTACCTCAAATTTACCTCTATGTACCTCAAATTTACCCCTATGTACCTCAAATTTACCTCTATGTACCTCAAATTTACCTCTATGTACCTCAAATTTACCTCTATGTACCTCAAATTTACCTCTATGTACCTCAAATTTACCTCAAATTTACCTGTATGTACCTCAAATTTACCTCTATATACCTCAAATTTACCTTAAATTTACCTCTATATACCTCAAATTTACCTCTACGTCTACCGCAAACCTTTACCAGCATCAGTTAGAAAGTAGAATTTTCAGCCAAAGAATCGGAGACGCAAAAAGCCAGGATGACGATTTTCGACAAAGTCAGACTTTTATGTACCTCAAATTTTCCTCAGAGACTACCTCACCCTCTCCCTCCTCAATCCAAGTTGCTGTAATGTTCTGATGTATTAGGTATGTTAACCAAACTGCTAAACCACTTCCTAAATTCGGAATTGTCTTTTCAGGACGGCATTCTTTACATTAAAAAATTCATCCTCAAACTCAGCCTAAAAAAAACAACTCGAATTTGTAAAAGAGCGGCAAACTTTTCAGATTTAGAATCAGCACATATTTTTTAGTCGGATTGTGAAAGGATCATTTGTAAATCAATTTGTTTGAGAATGGCCCCTTTTTTCGCAATGTTCATAGAACCTCTCCCCAACCTCACTCTCTCTCAGAGATTTGAGCCCCAAACAACTTTTTGACTTTGACGATTTAGTTTCATGTTCATCAACAAAAAAAGAGCGTAAAAATGACATATCGAATCACATTTGCTGGTATTTACTCAATCTACAGTTTTTGCCCGTCCTGCAATGTTTATACTACTACTTCTACTATTCCTACTACTACTACTACTAATAATAATAATAATAATAATAATAATAATAATAATAATAATAATAATAATAATAATAATAATAATAACTCACTACAGCACCAAGCCACCTGAGGCCAACACAGTTACGCACGCTCATCCTCCAACCTAATCTATTCAAGGCCTCTCTCTTTACATCCTCCCAGGAAGTTCCCATTTCCTTTAAATCTCTAGCGTTGGCATTCTTTGCATTATTTCAGTCTAATAATAAAAAAAATAATTGACATAATTTGTAAAAATTAGTGTAGTAATAAGTGTCTGATCTCAGTTTTTGACAGAAAAACGATTAATAATCCTGTATAAATGGCAAGAGGCACCAAACACCAGATTACTCATCAAAAGTTACGAGCCTGCGAAAATTTGCCTTATTTTGGAAAATAGGGAGAAACACCCCCTAAAAGTCATAGAATCTTAACGAAAATCACACCATCAGATTCAGCGTATCAGAGAACCCTGTTGTAGAAGTTTCAAGCTCCATCTACAAAATTGTGGAATTTGTATTTTTTCCCAGAAGGTAGATAACGGATGCGTGTTTATTTGTTTGTTTGATAGTTGTTATTTTTTTGTTTTTTTTTTGTTTTTTTTCAGGGTGATTGTATCGAGCCAGTGGTCCTAGAATGTTGTGAGAGGGCTCATTCTAACGGAAATGAAAAGTTCTAGTGCCCTATTTAAGTGACAAAAATATTGGAGGGCACCTAGGCACCCTCCCACGCCAATTATTTTCCCAAAGTCACCAGATCAAAATTTTGAGATAGCCATTTTATTCAGCATAGTCGAAAAACTTTATAACTATGTCTTTGGAGACGACTTACTCCCACACAGTCCCCGCGGGAGGGGCTACAAGTTACAAACTTTGACCAGTGCTTACAAATAGTAATGGTTATTGGGAATGTACTGACGTTTTCAGGGAGATTTTTTGGTTGGGGGAGGAGTTGAGAAGAGGGGAATATGTTGGGGGAACTTTTCATGTAGGAATTTGTTATGGGGGGATGAAATTTCCATGAACGGAGAGCAAAATTTTCTAGCATTATTTGAAAAAAAAAGAATGAAAGAATAAATATGAAAAAGTTTTTCAACTGAAAGTAAGGAGCAGCATTAAAACTTAAAACGAACAGAAATTATTACGCACATGAGAGGTTCACCTCCTCCTAATACCTCGCTTTTTACGCTAAAGTGTTTTTGTCAACTATTTATTCTACGGCATTTGTCATTCAGGGGTCATTCTCAAGGAACTGGGACAAAATTTAAGCTTTAGTGTAAAGATCGAGGTACTAACGAGTGGGTGAACCCCCTCATATACGTAATAAAAACATATGAATACAGAAGTTCGTTGCGTAAGCTAACTCATAAGTTACGTATATCTTTTACTAATAAAAACGTTCGTAAAAAATTAAAAGTTCTAGTTGCCTTTTTAAGTAACCAAAACATTGAAGGGCAACTAGGCCTCCTCCCCCTCTCCTTTTTTATCAAAATCATTTGATCAAAACTATGAGAAAGCCATTTAACAAAAAAAAAAATATAGAAATTTCTTTTAATTATTCATCTGCGGAGAGCCAAAATCAAAACATGCATTAATTCAAAAACGTTCAGAAATTAAATATAAAAAAAAACAAGTTTTTTAACTGAAAGCAAGCAGCGACATTAAAACTTAAAACGAACAGAAATTACTTCGTATATGAAAGGGACTGCTCCCTCCTCAACGCCCCGCTCTTCACGCTAAACTTTTTTACTGTTTTAAAGATTAGAATTGAGAGAAAGAGTCAAACTTTAGCGCAAAGAGCGGGGCGTTGAGGAGGGAGCAGCCCCTTTCATGTACGAAGTAATTTCTGTTCGTTTTAAGTTTTAATGTCGATCTTTACTTTCAGTTAAAAAAAAAACCTTGTTTTTTATTTAATAACAGAAAAGTACCCGCTATTTGAGCACCATTTTTATGGTTCAACATTTTACAGCAGATACACAAGGAAATATGCTATTTTCAAAGCCCTTTCAATTCTTAATCACGCTCAGTCTAAAAACAAACGGATGACCGAGCTAAAAGAACTGTTTAAAAAAATGTTGCATGTTCTGCAGTAATAAAATGGTGGATTTGCAATTTATCATGCTCAGCTCAATTGAGGAAACGGTTTACGGTCGGTCCTTACTGGACCGTCCTCGTTTATTGGCCATAAAAAAGAACCATGACATATTATATGATTGTGTCCAATTTGCGAAAATTGAAGGGATGACTTCCGAAATTCTAAGCAATATTCCTTTGTAATATAATTTGTTCCCAAGGGATTCCAAACTTAAAGTATTAAGAACATCCAGATAAAAATGAAACCATTGAAGTACCTATGCTAAAAGAACTTTTATGGTCGACTATAGAATCCTCACGCGGAAAACATCCCCATGGCGAATTCCTCCCGTGAAAAATCCCACCTCCTACAGAAATTACTCTAGACAACTGCAGCACGGTAAATATTTTCCCCCAGGCAATTCTCCTTAACATCTCCACGCGTAAAATTACAGTAAAACATCTGTTTTTTAGAGTAAGAATGGCAAAAGACGAGCATAAATAAGTTCATATACAAGTTCAAACATAAAGCGAACAGTAATTACTATCAACGAATTAAAAGTAGCTGAAAACGGAGAGAAAAACTGAAATGAATAATAAATTAAATCTAGAGATAGCATATACTACTACATATAAATGAATCCTAAAACGAACTAGAATTAAAAATGAAGGATCAAGTGAGACTAAAAACGAACAGAAATTAAAAATGAAGGATCTAGTCAAACTAAAAACGAGCAGATATTAAAAATGAAGGATTAAGTCAAACTAAAAACGAGCAGAAATTAAAAATGAAGGATCAAGTCAAACTAAAAACGGACACAAATTAAAAATGAATAATCACATCAAACTAAAAACGAACAGAAATTAAAAATGAAGGAACAGAAGCAGGACTAACACTTCCTAAACCTTCTAAAGGCTAGAGCATCATTTGCACTTTACTGAAAACGATTTGTATTTTGAACAGTGTGTTTTTTGTCCGCCAAAACTTCAACCAATCGCCTATTACAGACAGTTAATAAATATTGTCGCAGTTCAATCCACAGTTAATAAAATTAAAGAAATTAAGTCTTTTTTAGGTAAAAACTAATGAACCATTAAGTTAAACCACACTATTGAAAAAAACCAAAACAAAATTACAATGATATCTATAAACAAATTCAAATGTTTCTGGTTTTTCAATTACAGAATTTCTTCCGGAAGTTCTACTTGAAAAGCCGATGGTTGAAATATGTCAGCATACACCGAGGGGTCACGGATTTCACAAATCACGTACAGCACGGGGAGCGTTCTAAGCGTGTTGACGGTTGTTCAAACAGGTTGGAACTTTTTCAAACGTTGGAGGGTCAATGCCATGCGTGGCGGAGTGTGAAGCACATGTGGCGCTTCGTGATGTACACTAAGGGATGTAAAGTAGGGACCCCTCGATGTTAGATACCACAAAATATGATCAACTCTTGCTCAATCTTCCCTTTACAACATTTGACTAAGAATAAGCCGCTTACACAGTCATACACATTTGGTATTGAATTATAGTTAATTTTTCCCACGAAAACGCATTCAGATGGAGAAACCGTATTTTTAATTATTTTTTTTTTTGTGTCAATGCGACGTAAATGTGTAATTTGTATACATAAGGTGACCTTCATACATATTGCTTCTTAGCTTGGCGCTTTCCTGACGAAAAATAATAACAAAATAATAATAAAAATAAACAATATATAGACGTAAATTAAATAATGATAACATAAATAATAAAAATAACAATAATATACATATAATAATATAAATAATAATGTAATAATAAAATAGAATAAAAAAATAATAATATAAATAAAATCGTTGAAATCACTCCTCATATTTAATCTTTATTTAGAATGCCCTTGAAAATAGTCCCGCAGGATTGGCGCAGGTCCAAACAGGACTTTTTTCACCAGATCTTATATAAATTGAATATAGAGTAAAATCAAACGTCTTCTCGATTTCGTGGTGTACAAGGAGTTGTAAGCCCCCAAAAGGTTTGGAATAATCGAAAGTCCATGAGTAAAGTCTGATATAAATGACTTGTCTATTTCTTGTCTCAATGTTTACAGAAATTATTTTTGTCTCAATGTCTACAGAAATTGTATCGGCCTGGGTAAACTATATTGCGCGAAGGGAAGGCCTAGTTCTAGTTTGATTAAATGAAGCTTTTTCAACTGAAAGTAAGGAGCAACATTAAAACTTAAAACAAAGAGAAATTATTACGTATATGAGGCAGGGTTGCTCCTCCTCAACACCTTGCTCTTTACACTAATGTATTTTTTGTACTTTAAAAAAACTTCTTATTGTTCTAATTAAAAGAACACAGTGTTTCCGGAGTCATTGTTAAAGAATTAGGACAGAATTCAAACTTTAGCGTGAAAAGCGATGTGTTCAGGAGCACCACCCCCACCCCCCCCTCCCAGCAACAACACCACCACCCCCCTCATATGCGTAATAATTTCTGTTCCTTTTAAGTTTTAATGTTACTCCTTACTTTCAGTTGAAAAAACTTGTTCCTTTATTTAATTTCTGATCGTTTTTTAAATAATGCCAGGAAATCTGGATACACCTCAACGGAAAAATCCCTCCTCCTGATCGATTTATTCTCTATACCAGTGGTTCTCAAATTGTGGTACGAGTCCCCCCTTGGGGGTACGCAAAAATTTTCAGGGAGTACACGGCCAGCCAAAAGAAAATGAAACAACCCCTTGACTCTAGGACTGACACTTTTATTTATATTTTAGCTATAGTTTACTTAGTAACTGAGAAGGAGTAACTAAAATGTTTTGTGGGCAAAAAGGAGTACGGTGTCCAAATCGATTTGAGAGCCAGTGCTCTAGACAATTCAATCCTGGTGAAAATTTACCCCGGACACTTACCCTTATCATCTTCACGCGTAAAATCAAATGGACAAAGAGAAAACAAGACAAAGAAGAATCTCCTATAGGAATTCCGGCAAATTTCACCTGTGTAAAATGTCCCCAAAAAATTGATCCCCTGAAAACTTACCACCCACGATAAACTGTCCCCGTGGAAAATCCCACCTGTCGAAAATTCGACCCATTCATCTGAAAATGTATGCAGACTTCCTAATAGCAAATACTACACGTAAACAATGGGTAAATTTTGTAACTTAAAGACCTTTCCCCAGGAGCTATGGGGGGTAGTGAAATCTCCAAAGGTATGTATGGGCCTTTCAATTATGCTGAACAAAATGGATATCTCAAAATTCTGATGGGGCAATTTTGAAAAAAGGGCCGTAGGAGGGGGTCGAGTTGCCGTCTAGTCATTTGGTCGCTTAAAAAGGGCACTAGAACTTTTAATTTCCGTTCAAACGAGCCCTAACCCGATGTTTTAGGACCACTGGGTCGATACGCTCACTCCTGTGAAAAAAAATAAATGAACACACATCCGTGATCTTTATTATGTCAAAAAATACAAAATTTGACTCTTGTTTGTTTTTTTTTTTCAAATCTTTTAGCCAATTTTTCCTTCTTACTTTGCGTTTGTTTCTTAGTGTTGTGCAGCAGTAATTCTTCTGTAGCTCACTTTTAACATGAGAAGATAAGACCAAAAATTTGAGAACTACTCCTACCACAAGCAACTCATTGGTGCACCAAACCAAGTGAGGCCAATACAACTAAATAAATCCTTCTTCTGCTCCCATCTGTTAAAAACCACTCCATCTTCTACCAGGAAATTCTAATCTCCTTAAAGTCCTTTCTTATTGCTTCTGCTCACTCCACTCAGGGATGACCTGCTTTTCATTAAGCCCCAGAGGAGCTTTGTTATGAGAATATTTCTAGTGGTTTAAAAACATCCGGGTGTGATTTTAGTGCATGAAAGATGATAACAACCCTTTCGTGAATTACAAACAACTCGTTGTATTCATCATGAAAGAAGACCTTAAGGGGAGTGGTTTAAGCGGTATTTCGTTCAGATGGACGAAAGGAAAAACATATCTCCAGAAAAGCGTCACTGAACCTCTCTCAAAGAAGTAAAGGTTGTACACTCTAAGTAGCCTGTGAGAAAGTTTTAGGTGGCCTGCGATTGCAATAAAGACTTCTACTCCTCCTCCGTCTCTCCTGCCCACTCCTGCTCCAAGCACCTTCTTTTGCTTATCTGTTTTTCTTCTTTCTATTTGTGCGTGTTCGTCGGTTAGCTGCTGGCAATATATTTGTTTAGGTATAGCACTGTTGCCTTAACTTAAACCTTCAGTTAAAGTGTAGCTCACTGTCTACTCCAGCGCACATTTTGTTTATTTAATTTTTGTGTTTAATTTAAATCTTAATATTGAGGAGTCAGATAGTAGCTTCAAAGGACTTGCATGGGGGAGTTAGGGGGGTGTTCACAACTGCGTTGGCTTCAGGCGGCTTAAGGCTGTAAGTTATTTATAGCACTCTCAGTAGGGTTCCTACTCATTAATTAATAATTAATTAGTGATCTTAGTTTCATTATCATAATTGCATATTCTACTGTTTTTCATTAATCTGGGCACCATTAAGTAGTAGTAGTAATTAAGTAAGTAGTAAATAAGCCGGCATTAGACCCTTAAGGTCCAAACTGGCGGTGCTGACCTCCGTTTCATGGCCCTTCAGACAGAAAGTGCAATGGGGGGTTGGGGGCCAACCTTCCTGTGCTTCCACGCACCCTCCCTGCTTACCTTCCCCAGATTTCTCCAGGTACCCATTTAGAGCTGGGTCGACTCTGGCTGAGCTTACAGAGTCACGCCACTGACCCCCGTCCCAAACTAAATAACTGGTCACAACTGGGATTGAACCCGTGCCCCTTGGACACAGAATTCCCACGCCAGCGCGCCAACCACTCAGCCAGGACGGGCACCATTACGACTGTTTCTCTATAATTTGCCCTGTCTGTTCACTTTTTAGCATAACATACTTTAAAAAAAGCACTTACCATTATTCCCTCTTGTGAACACCAGCTTGTTAGTTCCTTCCACTGAGTTATAGGTTGTGATTTGGCCATAACGCTTCTTCGCAAATCGAAGAACAGAAAAATCTGCATTTTGATTTACATTTGAATGCTTTTGAACTGTAACCCGAATTTCTGAGTTTTCCACTTCTGACTGTCCAGTGACCTAAAATATAGCCAAATTTAAAACATTTGTAAGAATTTGATGACCGAATCAAAACTCGAACGTCTTTATGGTATGATCAACCTTTCAATTTGTATTTCCTGAGAGCAGGAAAATATATTATTAATTATATTATCTTTTTGTGTAAGTGTGTGTGTGGGAGGTAAAAGTTAGGGATCAGGTGTAGTAAAACATAAAATGAGACAAATCATCATTTACAAGTGCACACACACCTATGTACGTGTTTTCTGGTGAAGAAGAATTGAAGGAGAAGGAGAACTGAAGGACAATGAAGCATTTTGATTTAGAAAGTATTTTGTTATTGCATCTCCTTCGTACTTTTTATAACCTCTTCAACGCAAAAAAAAACACAAATGAAAGTAGCTTTTACTTAGTACTAGTAAAGCTTGGGAGGTATTTTGGGAGACATTTTCCTTCTTCTTTTCCTAAAAACTAAAAAGAATTTTGGTGATCGATCACTAGCTTTTGCTAAAAAGCTAAAAATATGGCAATAAGCCAAATTAACTTTTCGGGTTTGAGATTCGCAAAATAATTATCGTTGTATTTAAAATCAATTCTGACAGGAATTTTCAACATGAATCATAATAATCACCATTAGGGAAAAATGTACACGATTTTTCAACATCAAGCAAACATTCCCACGAGTTCTCGTTTGTTTTATAAGCGTAGTTTCAAAATTAACGTTTTTCTCACGCTCAACGTCCCATTGACGAGAAATAAGATTGACGCCGGCTGCCATCTAGATTCAAGGAGTTTACAACTCAACAATTCGGGTGCTTTCACATTGCTGTGTAAAAGCCCGCGTTAAACAGAGCTTATTGCAATTGGCTATCGTAAGTTTATCAGAGACCTCTGATTGGTTGTAAGTGTTTGCATCACATAACTTTCAAGCAATGAGAGGCCTTTTCTTTGACAAAATTACGAAGATTAAATTGCGGTAAAAGCACAAGTCTTTTGTTGCGTTTTAACCAGCAATTAGATGACGCTGAAGTTTTTCCATGTCCTCAGGGTGAATGAATGGTAGTTCATTTCATAAATAAAAGGAATATAAAATAGGCCCAAAATCAATACAATATATCGATCAGATTCGTTGAGCGGCTTTATTTTTTTTTTCTTTAATTGACGAACCTAGTCTAAAGATCAACCTTTGCTAATAGTAACCAAAGCTCAAAAAAAGGGGTAGTTTGAGAACAAAAATCAAAACATTTTTTTTTTCATCCTGATTCGAAACACGTAAAATTTCAAACTTTAAAATTAACCATCAAAAACTATGTGTACATGAGAATTTGCATAATTTAAGAAAGGGGAGGAAATTTCAAGAAATTTGGGTGGAATCTTGAAAACTACATCCTCAGGCAACATCTCTGTAGATTCAAGATAGAACATTTTCAATACCCCTTCTACAAAAATACAAGATTTAAAGAAAAAGAAAACCGCATCAAAATTAGTTTACATGCATTTTGTTACTTTTTTACGAGTCAGACAAATATTTTGGATCGGGAGGTTCATAAGCCTTAGCCCATTCCCATGGATACGGCCTCGCCTTCAATAGTGCAATTTCAGGCCCAATTGTTCACACCAGGACCCTTTCTTTCTCGAGGCATTCTGATCAAAAGGGCTAAACTTCAATGTAAAGAGTTAATGAGAGAGGCAGCCCTCTAATATTTAGGATAACCCCGGAAATGACGGCAAAACGAACGTAGATTGATATATGCACATGTAACGATGTTTTTTTTGTCAAATACATATATATGTATTAAAATAAATATATATGAGTGTATGTGTTTATGTTTTAGCTTTTTCGAATAACCCTGTTACCGATTTCATTCCGGAGTTTATCCCCTGCCCTAAGTTATGTGCTCTCTGTTGAGGGAATTCATTTTAATTTTGTTAATAAATATCATTTTACCTAACAAAACGTAATTTCTTACGACTCAACTTGAAAGCTTAGTTATACTGAAAATAAAGAAAATCATAATGAAATTAATGAAGAATGCCCACGTTTTTGTATGATCAAATCAAAACATAAACCGCTGGCATACGAGCATGATTTCTAAAAGTCTAAAACACACCTTTACTACTACTACTACTACTACTACTAGTTCATAGTAACGCCGACTGAGGCCAATACAGCTACGCCTGCTCATCCTCCATCCCAATCTATTCAAAGCTTCACTCTTTACACCCTCCCAAGAAGTTGCAGTTTCCCTTAAATCTTTCCTTCCTTACGACATACTTCCATTCAGAAGCGGCCTATCTTTCGTTTGGCCCTAGATGGCTTGCCCGACAAGGACAATCTTGGGCAACCTATCATCCTTCCCCGCAAAAATTGTCGTAACCATTTTAGCCTTTCTCTCATTATAGCCACATTTTTCGTATAGATTACTGTTTGAGGTGCAGTCAGTTAGTCGGGTACCCAGAACAATTCCAAAACACACCTTTAGAAGGAGCAATTCTGAGAGAGGATCATTCAAGTCACTAATTATTAAGGTAATCATTTTTAGAAAAAAAGGGCCCCACACGTCCTACATAGTAGCCAATATACCCACGTTCCAGTTCGGGTATGTTGTTATTTATTTATTTTTTAACCCCTATTGTATGAAAAATATGCGTGCTAAAATAGAAAATCAACTAAAAAGTATATAGGGAATAAAAATATTCATGCAGGACATCAATAGAAATAGTTAGAGGACAATTGTACCTTGTTAGAACAATAAATTGCCAGCACTCATTATGAATTTCGAGGGATCTGTGCCATATGGGACTCTGGAGAAAAACCTTGGCACACCTTTACTAATGTGAGCCCACTGGTTCACTGGGAAATTAGACATTAATATTGAGCTTACAATACCATAAACTTTCATCCGGTCATAGATGAAAAATGAAACTAAAGCCATTAGGACTTTGTTGAAAGGCCATGCCATTAGGTCTGTCTTCTCTTAGCATTTGTGTTTCCATTCCCGGAACCTTCCTCAAATCGAAACGCCTTAACAGCTGAAAGCTACAGAGGAAACCATAATTTTTCCAGTTCTGTCTTTTAATTGTCTAAGGGGATGGGGGCAGTGACAGCGATATATGACCTTACACATATGTAAGTTATTTTGCCACCATCGCCTTCCCTGAAGAACTCGACTAAAGCATTAAGACTATGTCTGACATTACGTCTGGTAAAGGTTCGTGTATGATTTTGTCAATAATTTTTGCTTCTAATTTTTGTAACCCGTATACCAGGGCTCTCACTTCAATTAGATGTCACTAATATAGCTTTTAAATAACGAATTTAAAATGAGACTTACAAAAATGTGTAAGGTCTTAACCATCTTTGATGGAGTATCGGTGGCTATCATCAGAAGGGGACGAGTAGCCTATAGGACCTTATGGGTTGTGACAGGGGTAGGGGGTACCAGTCGTGAGATTAATGCTAGCATGGGGCCATTCTCTGAATCCAGAGTCAGGCTATTGATCTGTTAGCTCAGAGCAAACAGTGCCACAGTGCTAGGAGGCAGGAAGGCAGATTCAGCGGGTCAATAAAAGTTGCTACGCCTCTTCCAAAGTGCAGAATACGAAACGATGCAGAGGTACAGACACCTTACGATTACTACCCTCACAAAGCCACACATAACCTTATATTACCTCTTATGAGAGTCCACTTTCAATAAGTTAATACCCCCACTCAAAAACATCGCTAACGGCGGAATGGCCGATTAGGGGTAAATCCCCTAATCAAATCCCCTAACAAATCAGAAGGGGACGAGTAGCCTATAGGACTTTATGGGTTGTGACAGGGGTAGGGGGTACCAGTCGTGAAATTAATGCTAGCATGGGGCCATTCTCTGAATCCAGAGTCAGGCTATTGATCTGCTAGCTCAGAGCTAACAGTGCCGCAGTGCTAGGAGGCAGGAAGGCAGATTCAGCGGGTCAATAAAAGTTGCTACGCCTCTTCCAAAGTGCAGAATACGAAACGATGCAGAGGTGCAGACACCTTACGATTACTACCCTCACAAAGCCACACATAACCTTATATTACCTCTTATGAGAGCCCACTTTCAATAAGTTAATACCCCCACTCAAAAACATCGCTAACGGTGGAATGGCTGATTAGGGGTAAATCTTGAGAGTATTTCTGGACATGGATTATCATAGGTAGAGGTAATAATAACCCAGTGCATGACTATCCCAGTTACTCTTATAACAGAAGATGAGATAGCACATAAGCTATGTTTCATCATTTCTTTATAATTGCAGTTAGCCATCAAATCTTAATAGCGCAAAATAGATGACGAAAAACAAAATTATTTTCGTTAGCAACAAAACTAATTTTTTTTTTCAGATCACCTGATCCATCCTAAACCATCTTCAAGGAAATATGTGTAAAGAAATTGACGGAACATTGATCGATCATAATTATTGACTGTGTTGGTTCAATTTCGTGCCAGAAACTAGAGTGGGAATATCTTCTAATCTAGACACTTAATTTGTTTTCACTTGCCGGAAGTTAGAGAACAGTGTTGTCAATTAAATTTCTTTTCATAGTATTTACACTTCCAAGGTAGCACAGGCAATTACGTAAGCAGGATTATTTTTCGGGAATGGGCCAATAATAAAAAAGCTCATTTTGATAAGAACCACCCAGGAAATTGGAAAAACTTAGTATTTGAGGGGGAGGCAGGCCTCTTCCCCTTTGTATATCCTCTAAGCACAGGTATCAATATTGAAACCAGGCAAATTAGCCTCAGGGTCATTCATCCTTAGATTTGTAGACGAGAGGGTATGTGAATTATCTTCACCATTTTTTTTACCGTGATAGAGATATTCATGGTTATGAGACTAGATTTAGTGATAATTTTGCGATTGCGCAGAGGAGCAGCGCACTGCCCGGATTCGGATTAGCGTTTCTTGTAACTTCAATGTGGAATTAGTTACCGGTGAGCATTAGGGCAATTGAACATATTTTAGTTTTTAAGTAGGGAGGGAATAAGCATGTCAGTTTTTTTTTTTAAGTGCAGGGTTTGCATTTTGCAAAAATTGTTTTTCTGTTTATAAGCAAAGAAACCCAAACCTAATCTGCCCTTGTAACTTTATTCACTTAGAATATGATTCTAGACCCCTTGTGTGCTTTACATCTGGCTTCTTATTTAAACACATCTATTGGTATAAAATCTTTGTTTATAGCTAATGACCTCGTCTTCCGATTTGACTTGATGCCAAATCGTGAATCGCTCATGAATCTCGACTAAGCCAGGCCAAAAACTATTTGAAAAAAGAACTAATTCACCTTGCGTGTTATTTGTTCCCGACTCAGTCGAGTTTTATCTCTGTCGGGAATTTTATGTGTTGTGTAAATATGGTATTAATAATAAAACCTTGAACCTAAGTTATAAAATTGAGAAAATGAGGGGCTTCAAAATAACTTCAACATAAAACTGACAGCATGACAAACGCCAACCCCTGTTACTTCTTTTTTCCGGCACTACGCACAACAGGCGCTATATCTCTTCACGGTGTCAAAGTCAGTGATTAATACTGGTTTGACAATTATGATTTATATTCACCACTGGGTGGCGATAAAAATTTAAAGGGGCGAGTCCATTAAAAGCGTCATATTTCCATAGTCCGTCGCTACTCTGAATAAAATCTACATGGTAATTCTGGTTAGCTTGAAAGTAAGACTGTCGTAAAACTTATGAACAAATATATGCTCTTATGCGATTTGGACAGGGGGGTTAAACCAATAGGCCTACACTCCCCCTTAAGTGTATATTTAACTTATGCTTTTCATTTTGAAAGCACATTCCGTAGTATATATCGTCACCTGCACAATCTAGAAGGGGTAAATTCTCCCACGAGATTAGTTTAAGTGCCCATCCAGAAATATGGAAAGATTTTTTTTTCATGTTTCTTGACTCCCTCCCACTCTTCCCAAAAAGGAAAAATGTATGATCAAACCTCTCTGTGTTTATGATAGATGAGTTAAAATTTTAACTCATTAGTTATATTTTTGACTTTCGTGTAGCTACCTGGATCTTCAAATTTTGTATGTTTGTAGGTCTTAGTCTCGTTAGAACCTTAAAATTTCGGGGTCAACTTTTTTCGTCTTTCCTTATAGTCCGTACTTAAGCCGTAACTATTCGTAACCTATATTTGTACTCTAAAAACCTATCGGTTGACATTTGAAAATATTTTGGTGGAATACTTCTTTTTTTCACTTTAATGGCACCCTTTCTTCCTGATTTGAACCCACAATTCCCCCTTTGCACTTTCTTCAGAATCGTAATCAAACAGGTCTGCCTCACTGCCTAGCACTGAAAGAGTATTCTGCCTAGCGTTCTTGGAAAGATATTTCCAAGAGGACAAGACTAATGTCTAAAAACTTTTCGCGAAGGGCACTGATTAACCCCCATCTGGTGTACATTTCAGAACGCTACGCATGCCGCACAGTTTTCAAAAACGCTTGATACACTCCCCAGAACGATTGGTACACTTCTGCCACTCTTGACACGCCCCATCTGGTGAACATGATTTCTGAGAGAGAGCGGTCCCTCGACTTTTCTAAAAAAAATTGTTTAATGTAATTCTTAAAATATGTAGACTATTAACCTTGTTGACATGTTTTGAGATTTTTCTAATCTATTGAAGCATAATCTAAATTGAATCAAATAATTGTGATTGTAATCAGAAATTATAATTGATGAGGTGGCACCCACTTGTAGAAATTACGTACACAAGCTGACGCGTGCCATGCGTGGCATAAACTATGCCAATCGCGGTGGAACTGTGTGGCATATCTGACGTTCTGAGTCATACACCAGGTGACGAGAAGTGATCGCCCCCTTGGTACTTGCTTGAGATAATTATTATTTGAAAATTTAGTTTAATAACTGGACTGATCAATTCAAGCAAACTTTAGTTGCATATCTATGTTACGTAGTCTGGAATAAGGTTAACAAAGTACGTCTTTCCTTAGGAACAAGTATAAAAAGAAAAGAAAAAAAAACTTGAGAAAACCTTAATCTAAAGATCTTCTTATTAATCTTACAGAATAAACCTTACAAATTATTTTGCATAAGGCATTGATGTAATTATTCATGCTTTAATACATTTTCCTTCTTCATTATAAACGGCTTACCACAACGACATTTCGCTGCACCAAATAATGGAAGAAAAAATTGCCTTTTAGAAATATAGCCTGTCGACCGCAAAGTATTGTGTTAAGGCGTAGAAAATCGCGTGCATTCACCAAATTATGTTAATTTCTCAAGAATTACAGGGAATTTGCTTGAAAACAAATGTCATTTTTAAATGTGACGAATCTTGTAACTGAATAGAACAACATAATTATTTATAACATGGATTGAAATTTGCTTAATGAGTTTTAATTCCTAGCCTTTTACAGTAGGAGAAATTCTTGACGTATCTTGAACAATTTATAGCAATCATGTTTTACTAGGGCAATTTTTTAAGTTAAAAAAAATGGCACGGAAATTTAACGCTTTTCGTCATGCAGTATTTCAGGTAGAACAATAATATATAAAATATCTTGGTCACTAAATGGTTGTTGCCAAGGTCAGATGCGTATGCAAAGTTTTGTCCGGAGGGGGAATAAAAAAAAAGCCACAGCTTTTATTTTATGATTCGAATAAGATGTACCCATAAATTCCAGAAAATTTAGTTTTTCTGAGAGGCTGAACCTCAAACTCCTCCGCCCCCCGTACGACCCTGGCGAGATCCTAAGGCCGTGTCTAACTTTTTTATATTTCTGAGGTGAGCTTTTCTCAAAGATAGAGTCAGTAGGGGAGAGCGTAGATTAGGAAGACCTAAGTCTGACTGAACATGCGTTGCCCTACTAATCTTCCCTTTGAGAGCAGCTTGACAATCAGAACATGATGTGCAAAGTTGTGAAAATGTCAGATAGGATCGATAGGCGCAGCAATGAAATGTTGCTTTACAGCTCGCTTTTTGGGCAGATAAAATCCCTGGTACGTTCAGCTTTTTGAGGTTGCCTATATGAGCTGTGGTTAATTTTCAGAGGATTCTAACTCATTCTGAGGGGGGGGGAATCCAGGGGCGTATCTTCAGCATTTGTAATGGGGGGAGGGGATAAGAAGGGTACATATATGGATAGTCAAGGGGCATGAGATATATAATAATTTTTTCTCCGCATTATTGGGGGGCAACTGCCCCCTTGACACTCCCCTCCAAACAACACCCCTATATGAATTTAAGTGGGGAAACGAGTTTGTATAGTAATTATGTGAACAAAACGTTTATATTTTCTTTTATCTTTTCACATCAGGAGTGGTATTAGGAAGGGGGCTCAGAATATTTCCTGTCCCCTGGCTATACTTCTGGCCCGTTAGAATATTTCAACATAAGTCCATCATTAAGCATCAAAGCATGGCAGGCAGTGGATTAATTACGTGGTATGATGGAAGACTTGTGTTTTTGTATTAATTTGTAAAAGTTGTGTGAACCAAGTATGAAAAAGACAAATTACAACCCTATCCGACAGGATGAGCTAATTTCCCAAATATGACAAAGCATATCCCACACACTGCTTAAAATATAATCTCAGTAGGCTACTGTGAATAAAAGCTAGTTTTGGTGTTGCTTAGTTGTTCTACATTTGTTTTTTCATAGGCATATATTTTGGGGGTGATACCTAGCACGGAGATACCATAGGGAATTTATGGTAGGCACGCCACTTGCCTGAGTAGGGAATTTGAAGTGCCGAAACCCTATAGGCAAGCGGGTATTCTCCTGATGAGCCCTTGTGTTTTCGCCTCTTAATTATTTGTCTTTATTTTTACTGTTTTTAATATTTGGCAAATGACGACTTATACTTACTTACGACATGACTGCCTGTCCATGGATTATTCTTTATGGCTGATTGTGTATGGCTATGCTATTTGACCTATGTAATTGTATGGATGAGTAGGGTTAAGGCCTCATTCAAGTACTGATCTATATTAATTACTAATGTAAGAAAACAGTCTTCCTTTTCTCCTTTTTTTTATGTGTTTGTGCTGTTGCATTGCTGATTTCTTTTTTCATTACATATATATATATATATATATATATATATATATATATATATATATATATATATATATATATATATATATATATATATATATATATAAGAAGAACAAATGAATAAAACATTAAAGAAAAAAAGCAAACACTTATAACCAACTACACCACAACTTCAACAAATTACCGTGTCGATTCCGATGTCAGAAGATGGTTCAGTTTTGATAGACGGAAACCATACAATAGAAGCTTGCTTTTCCACGACAATAATGGGGTCAAAAATGTTAAATTTTCTCACTAGATAAGAAATGCGGGTCAATAGGGGAAAACGTAAGAGATATTTCATGAAACGACAGAAAACTGAACGAAGTTTTGAGTTGCCTGAATTTGTTAATAATTTCCAGAAAGGTGCAATGTGCAGATAATTCGGCAAGGCAGCGGAAGCGAATAGTTTCGAATGAAGACGATGGTTGAACCGTATCTTATTCAGAACAAAAGATGAAAACGAAAGCCCGGTCTAGCGTTCAGAGCTATCAAGAGTTGCCGTCCAAGCCTTATTGATGAGCCAATGGGAAGTCCAAGATAAGTAGTGTGATCACATGGTTTGATCCTACCGTTCCCGAGAGGGAGTCCACTGGTGGCTCTTGCTTCCAGTTAAAGAAAATGACTTCTGACTTTTGGGCATCGAAATCGAAGCCAAGCTTCGCATACTCAGATGGTAGCGATATAAGAACCCCACAATTCATTGGACACTACGACTCAAATTCAGAACATCGCCCGCAAAGTGCATATAAGATGATCCCAAATTAAGACCGGTGAGGATGAAAGACGATGGAGCGGCTGACTAAGCGTCAAGAATTCCATTAATGAAGTTAAGGGGAAGAAATGGCACCTTGACGGGTACCTTTCTCCGGTTTAACAAAAATATCGGGAGTGAGTGGGTACTGACATGGAGTGTAGGATAATTGAGAGCCGTCAGCTTTAGACGAAGAGTGAATTATCAGGCGGGCTTTAAGACGAGAGTAAATATCTCGAAGGACTTGAGGTTTTGCGGCGTGCAGTAACACAGCTGCGTGAATCAGAGTCACACGCTTTACACACATCAGGACCAGAGAGCACGAGACTTTCCTCTGGTGCGTCAGCATCAATCAATGAATTTGCGACGGGAGACAAAGCGTGGGAGCAGCCGAGGAGGTCGGAATCCGAACTGAAAGGGTCGAAAATGCCAAACATGGATGAAACTGAAAGGGTTGCGTGCCAAACGTGGCGGTAACCTTACAGAGTGTGACAGAACTGTGCAGTATAAGGGAAGAACAATGCGGTTTTAGAAAAGGTAGAGGATGTGTCTACCATGTTTTCACTCTTAGGTTAATAATTGAGAAGTCCCTTCGTTGTCAAACACCTTTGGTCCTCAGTTTTATCGATTATGAGCAAGCTTTCGATTCTGTTGATAGAACAGCGTTAACAAAGGTCTTGTCGTTATATGGTATACCTGAAAAATACATTAAAGTGATTTGCGCTATGTACGAGAATAATACTGCTGCCGTTAAGGTAGGAAATGAGGTTAGCAACTGGTTTTGTATTAAATCAGGAGTTAAGCAGGGTTGTGTTCAAACCCCCCTTATATGGATCATTTTGATGGACTTCGTCTTAAGGAGCACAGGAAAGGCAATTGGAGACCATGGAATCAAATGGGGAGTAAGAACACTCCTGGACTTAGATTATGCTGATGATTTAAGCATATTAGATGAAAGTGTGAGCAAAATGAATGAATTTTTAGAGGTTTTACGAGTTCAGGGTGCTAAAATAGGCTTGAAAATTAATGTTAAGAAGACTAAGTCACTAGGGCTAGGAATAAGTGAAGATGAACAGGTGACATTAGGTAACGAAAAGATTGATCAGGTTGGGAGCTTCAGTTACCTTGGTATTATTATTAGTAAAGATGGTGGGAGCAGTGAAGATGGTAAAAGTAGAATAGCTAAGGCCCAGGGTGTTTTTTCACAGTTAAAAAAAGTTTGGAAGAATAGAAAGATAAGTCTACAAACCAAGATTAGAATATTGGAAGCTACAGTGATGACAGTGGTCAAATATGGCTCTGAAGCATGGGCACACCGAAAAGCAGATGAAAATTTACTAGATGTTTTCCAGAGAAATTGCCTACGGATTGTTCTGGGTACCCGGCTGACTGACCGTATTTCAAACAGTAGGTTGTACGAAAAGTGTGGTTCAATCCCGCTTTCTGGGGCTATAATGAAAGAAAGGTTGAGATGGCTAGGCCATGTTCTACGGATGAAGGTTGACAGATTACCGAAGATTGTCCTTTTTGGCCAACCGTCTGGGGCTACACGGAAAGCAGGTCGTCCTTGTCTGGGTTGGGGGGATGTCATAAATAAAGATTTAAAGGAAATGGGAACTTCCTGTGAGGGTGTAAAGAGGGAGGCTTTAAATAGATTAGGTTGGAGGAGGAGCGTGCGTAGCTGTGTTGGCCTCAGGCGGCTTGGTGCTGCAGTGAGTTATTAGTAGTAGTAGTAGTAGTATACTTGAGTGTTATTAGCGCCAATAATCTTATTCACGATATTGTCCAAAACTGAAGGGTCTTTATCACGATTATTCAACACTTAGAGAAGCAGGTATAACAATTAAGACGGGGTGTACCAGTGGGCTTCCCCGATTGTCTACAAAATCGGAAATATAGCTAGAAGATTGATCTTACCAGGAGAGTAACATTGCGACCATTATGGACGGGACTATGTCCTTTTATCTTCCAGGGAAGGGGCGACGAAGAATCCAATAATATAATCAGTTTTGACGGAGGGCCATCAGAGGATGTAAACCATTCACCTTCCAGCTTCAATTCAATTTCATTTAAGGGATGATTTACCCTTAGTATATGGATCTAAAATTAGAAGTGAATAAATTAATATTTATCCCATAATTAAGAATAACATAATTGGGCAAAAGCGTTACTGATATATATATATATATATATATATATATATATATATATATATATATATATATATATATATATATATATATATATATATATATATATATATATCAATATATATATATATATATATATATATATATATATATATATATATATATATATATATATATATATTGAGAAATAGTATTTTTACATTTTTACGAGTCACAGAAATATTTAAGCGGGGGGGGGTTGTCAAAACCGGTAACGCCCCCTAGGTACACCTGCTTTAAGATTTATATTCCCTGGGTATAGTTATTTATAAACTTTTATATTTTATTGAAATCGGATCTTTAGGCTATCAGTATGAGGATTTCCCTTGAAAGGTAAACTTTTTCTATAGACACTGACAGCTGAATAAAGGCAATATCGTCAAACGGAACACAGTTTTGTTGAATTTTTAATTGCTTTTCATCGATTTTTTTTTCTGTTTTTGAACAAAGTTGTTTCCACTGTTTATACCCGTAATAAGTGTGTAGTTTGTAATCATAAGCTACAGAAATGTAGGCTAAGCGTACTTTTCACTTTTTTATATACAGAAGCTTTAACACGTATATACATATTCAAAAGAAATTAAAATGTTGCAAAAAATAGTTTCTAAATCTAAACTACTAATTATGCGAGTGGTAGACCTTATATTATTTGCCCCTCCTCCTTATCTCTTAAAAAGTCGTGCTTCTCAACATTCATCTTCATTATTACATAGTACAACAATTCTTTATTCCAACCAAACTGACCACTTGACACTAGTTCCCTGCTGTCAAGGGTGCTTTGGGCCGTATATCCGCCTCCAACAAGAGACAAAAGCACCTTCTTTGTCTATCTCTACCCCAGGTTATCCCTGAGCATGAACTGACATAGAGGTTGAATATATCTAGAAGTTTTGTTCAAGAGTACAAGACAAAATACAATGTGTTCACAGAGGGGCTTTATTCGAAAAAAGCACTCTTGTGTCTGCTTTAAATATAAACGCCACACCTGCTTTCCCTTGTCTAATAAACAATCCCTTATCAAAGAGCCCTTTGATTTGCCGTAAATCTTCACAGAATTGCAACAGAAGAAGGGAAATCACCTCGGTGCAAGGGGTTCGTACTATTTGTCGAAAGTAAAACCGACTTAACAGCCTCGACGATGCCCCCTGAATTGCGCAACTTTTCTTCGAAACTGCTTCCTGTACCTCCCTGCCTATATTTTATCTTGACGTCAGCGTCTCAGGGTCTGTTCCTGCTTCTTTATGCTGAAGGTACAAATACGAGAAAGCTAGGACATGACTCCTCGCCTGGGTAGGTTTAAAAAAAGAATTTTAATTAAAAACGAGACTATCCAATGTTTGCAAATGTAGTGGTTTGAAAGCAGAATATTCACAATAATTCTGTTAAAAAGTCTGATGATTTCACGAGTCAATTCGCACCCCCTCGAAAAAAACTACGCATTTACTGACTTCTCGAGATTTCTCCTAGAATTTATAAACCTATAATTTTCGGATTGTGGTTTTCTCTTTCAAAACTGGTCCCACCCCCACCCAAAAATTGCACTAGTGCTTGAAATATAGCCCGAAAACATAGAGCGGGATCAAGGCTGTATCCAGGGAGGGGATTGGGGGTGTGAACCCCCCCCAAATGTTTTGCCGACTCGTAAAAACGTAACAAAAATGAAAATTTGATGCATTTTTAAAGTTTTTTTTTAAAGTCCCCCAAAAAAATGATTTCGTAAACCCTACTCCCTAAAAAATCTTGTATACGCCCCTGAGCGAGAGACATTTGTTATAGTGTGAATTATAAGCCGGCCTTTTTAGACGAATATAATTAACTGTGTTTTTTTTACTGCTACTCAAGAGAAAATGGTTGCCTATCACTTCCGCAAATTTTTGCTTTTTTTCTGGTTGTTGACAGGTGTGTCAACTGCAAGTTTATTAACAAAAAAGAGATGAGTTTGTGAGGCTAGAGAAAATCAATAAAAAGTAATAAAAATAAAAAATAATGCCGGAAAATTTTTTAAATCAATTCAGTTCAAGAGGCCATAAACCAGACTCTTACTGAAGTTCATTCCAGTCCTGAATATGAGCTGCTAGCCAACATTATATACACGGTAAAATGATAAAAAGCAGGAGAAAAAACAAATAATCATTTACCATATAAGCTTAAAACTTTTTAGGCTCAAAACATATAAGTTAATAGATTTTCAACTATTAACGAGAACTATCAAATCGTTTCAACACTGAAGAATATTTTTGAATTCTTATTTTTAAAAGGTTCACAGATTTTTGTTTCTTATCTGTACCATTGATTTATTAAAACTATGTCATACAATAATGTTCCCATACGAACCCAACCCGAAAGTGACTTGCCAAAGCTTGATTTTAAAATGACTACAAATTTGCATAGATATTCAATTATAGCATGAGAACTAACCAGGAGCTATGGCAAATTCCAAAATTAGAAGTGGAATTTTGTGAAGGTTTATCAATGAAATATAATATAAAATCGTTTTGTTAGGATAGAGAGCTGTTGGAAAATTTCGCTTGAAAAACATATTAAGACGCAAAAAAACGGCTGGAAACAAGATATAGTCTCTGAAAACTTGGTGTCACGCGTTTGGATAAACACACTTCTCATCTTTATAGAAAAAATTCAAAAGATTCCACAGCTTAGACCTTAAAAAATGCAATTTCGTATCTTCATTTTTTTTTTCGTTCTCTTCAACGACCTAGTTGAGGGGTCGTTGCTGTGCTACGACCTGTGCTGTTGCTGTTGCTAGTTCAACGACCTAGTTGAATCTGACATCCTTCTCTACGCGGACGACACAAAGCTCTATCGTGTCATCTCGTCATGTGAAGACATTCACCACCTCCAGGCGGATCTGCAACGAATCGATGACTGGATGAAGAAGTGGATCATGGAAATCAATACCCAGAAAAGTCATATCCCCACTCTGGGTCCACAAAATTTTTCGTCCTCATACCTCTTGGTTCTGCTGCACTCACTCTTAGTAAAGAAGAAAGAGACCTAGGCATCTTAGTGGATTCTGAACTGAACTTCAGTAGCCACTATGAAACTGTCTTCAAGAAGGCTTCAAAAGTTGCTGGTATGATCAGAAGAAACTTCTCGTGTGAGGACGACAAAATGCTTGCTACGCTCTATAAGTCCCTTGTCCGCCCGATTCTTGAGTATGGACATTGTTCTACAAGACCATACTACAACAAGGACATAGATGCTCTCGAAAATATTCAGAGGAGGATAACTAAATTCTCTCCCAGGTTACGCTCCCTTCCCTACGAAGAGAGGCTTAGAAAGCTTGAAATCCCAACCCTCGCCTATAGATTCCATCGTGGTGATCTTATTGAAATGTACAAGCTCTGCGATGGAGCCTATGATAACGTACAAGCTCAGAGAATCGTACAGTTCAATAAAAATCATCTTCGGGGACATCAGTATAAAGTGAGTACGGAACGCTTTTACAAGGACATGGGCCGATGGACTTTCGGCAACCGAGTTGTTCAGCATTGGAACAACTTACCAGAAAGAGTAATCTGCTCCACAAACCTACTGACATTCAAGAAGGAAGTTGATAAATATTATTCAAGTGATATTTTCTTCTTGTGCAAATTTAGAAAAAATGCAAATTAAGATTTTTGTTCTGTAGAGGCTTAACGGCCTGCCATCAAATTTGCGAATATATTTATTTATTTAAAAAATGACATTATTTTCAAATAGCTAATAGAAATTTATCGCCAAATTTTGTAAAATTTTGTGGAACTTCCTCAATATGAAATCTTCAAAACGGTAGTAAATTCGACAGCTAGTCCGGAAGAAGATAAGATATATTCATTTTACAGATACATGCAAAAACATTACCCACCACCAATTAGTCTTCCTCATCTATTTTTATTTATGATTGGGTTGTTAATGTGAACATTTATTTTACGAATGTAAAAGCTTTGTTGATTATAGAATAAGTTAGTTTAATTATTATAGAATAAGTTGTTTTTCTTTTACGACGTAGTACTTTTTTTGGTACTTCGCACAATCCAGAACACACTCGAGAAGTTAGCTGAATGTAAGATCTATAAAAACCGGTTTCATAGCCACACAGACAAATAACGGGTGATAGAACGCATTAGGCTTGTAAAATTTGGGCTATATATTTGCACATTAGCGTGAGGGGGGGGGTAGGTTTAGGTTACTTTACCCCACATCCCCCAATGTGCAAATATATTGCCTGAATTATATTATAATATAAACTAAAGTATTATATTTTCATTATATTTTGGTATATTTCAGGCTTCATAGCCACACAGACAAATAACGGGACAGAACACATCAGTCTTTTAAAATTTGGGCTATATATTTGCACATTAGCGGGAGGAGGTAAGGTTAGGTTATTTTAACCCCCCCCCCCTAATGTGCAAATATATTGCCCAAATTATACTATTATATAAACTAAAGTATTATATTTTCATTATATTTTGGAATATTTTATTAGGATTGACCTAACTTTACTTCTTGAGTGTGTTCTGGATCGTACGGAAGTACCCTTTTTCTTATATAAGAATGTAGTTCGTACCTCTTAGTGCCTCATCTAACTTTTAGAATCATCAGTCGGTAAACAGATGCGAATGAGCGGTTCCGGCAGGTTTTATTGCGAAAGACTACGATGCAATTTAAAATTGTAAAAAGTTTTTGAAGTTAATTAAATCATAAATCATAATTTCAAAATTGCTATATTAATCAACATACCAACAGCCTTTTGTCATTGTGTTACAACACATTATCACACCATTGATAAATTGAACTATCAAGTATTTGATATATATATAAGTTTGTGCCTAAAATCTGACTCAGGAAGTCTACAGCACTACAAGAACAGATTTTTGACAATTTAGATCTAATAAAAACAAAACCAGAGTACCTTCTAAGTACTATTGTGTATCACAAAGCTATTTGTGATGTCTCTGATAAACTGCACGGTCAATTTACTCTGGTGTATATGCGGTACTTGGTAATTATAGGCCTCACTCTCGCCAAGTTTAATTTTGGCAAATTGGGATGGGCACAAAAGGCAATTGTCTATATCTTACCGACAAAAGGGTTAAAATTAGGTGTATTTCAAGTAATTCAGGAAGTGGGTCTCAAAAAGGGGTTGCGTCAGCTTCTATTACGGTATACAAACGAGGATAACAAATAGATTTCATGAATTTGGTTGGACAAATCGTACGACCAGAAGTCGAGGGTGTTGTGTGGTCATCTTTGGCAGGCGCTAACGCTGGGAAATAAGTTCCAGCTTACGTGTTTGGTCTTTGGAAATCCAAAATGGAACCAATTCGTGAAAGGAGCAAACGTCCTCCTTGGATTTTCATAAGTATTTCCCTTTTGTTATTTTCATGGGAAAATATCTTTTTCCGGGATTTTTATGAAAAAAATCGAAAAAATAACATTGCCCATCCTAAATTTTGAAAATAAATTCCCATCCCCTACATTTTGTGAATTGACACCACTGGAT
Source organism: Artemia franciscana (assembly GCF_032884065.1). Classification (NCBI taxonomy): domain Eukaryota; kingdom Metazoa; phylum Arthropoda; class Branchiopoda; order Anostraca; family Artemiidae; genus Artemia; species Artemia franciscana. The sequence goes on along the minus strand of NC_088879.1, from coordinate 1,880,175 downwards.
TTACATCTTTTTTTCGAAGAAAAGGATTAAGTCAACGGCTAATACCTAAGCAAGAACAAGCAAGATGTGGAACACATTTCGCCCTGAAAGGCTCTGATAAAATCGAGGAGACGTGCACAGTGGGCAGCCTGCCCAGGAGTACGAACAAACAACAAACGAACAACAACGCGCAAGATGCATCCGCAGGTGGAAGAGTGGCTCTCTCTCTCAGAAAGCATGTGCACCAGGTGGCGCATGCCAAGTGTGATAGAACTGTGCCAAGCGTTTTGGAGACTGTGTCAAGCACGGTGGAAGTCTGCCAAGCATAGCGGAAATGTGCAGCACGCTTGGCGTTCCGAGCGAGGTGGCGGGAAGTTAGCATCCCTCCACGCCGCAGGCAAGTGTGAACATTTTGCCATCGTCCTTATTGCAATCACCGTGACAAGGTAGACGGTAGATTTCTGAAGCCGCGATTTTCTATGATTTTTCTTATGATTATTTCAAAATTATCAAGTTTTTTGAGTAGTATCACCTTTTCGTCAGTGTTATCGCGTTAAAACATAAAACAAATCAAAACTAATTAGTTAACTTGAAAAAGCTTTTGGTCCGCAAAAATTCAAACATCAGCAATCTGGTGGTCCAGAAAAGAAAGCTAGAGCTTCTTAAGCTTTTTGGTGCCATATAATGTTAGTTTATTTTTTGCTGACTTTTCACTCATATTTCTTTTGTTCTTTTTTTTTTTAATTTGGTGTCCACTAGTACAAAGCTGCATAATTGTATACGGAAAACTTAATCAAAAATTGAATCTCGGTTTTTCTAATTTTTAAAGATACGTATAGTTACATTAGTTTGTATTAAACCAATTTAAACAATTACATGTACTTGTCGGTTCTGGAAACACCTTCAAGAATCAAGCCTAGGTTACATCTCAGAAAACCAGTTTCATAGCTACAAAAACAAGGGATGGATGAAACAATGCATTGGACTTGTATAATTTGGGCTATATATTTGCACATTAGAGGGTTAGCTTAGGTTAGGGGCGCTGTCAAAATACTTTACCCCCTCCCCCTAGTGTGCAAATATACAGCTCAATTATATTATTATGTAAACTAAAGCTTATATGAAGGTTATATTTCATTAGGATTATCCTAACTTGACTTCTTGGGTGTGTTCCATATTATTAACAAGTAGCGTACCTAATTAGATTTTATTTCCACTGCCCTTTGTACTTAAGGTAAAAGTGCGCATCATGCAGTTTTCACAATTTTTAACACTATTTTACTATTTTATTAATTACTATATACTATTTTACTATTTTACTATTTGCTATATACTACATACTATTTTACTATTTCACTATTTATACAGTTTTCACTACAGTTTCACTAGTATTTGCATTTTCATCTTATGAAATGGTCTACACACATGGTTTACCATGTAGAAAGCTGTTTTATTACGATCATTAAACCATCAACAGCAATAGATTACACATACTGAAAATTAAGTAAGAAAACCCATTTTTTCAACTGAAAGTAAGGAGCAGCATTAAAACTTTAAACTAACAGAAATTATTATGTATATGAGGAGGTTCACCCCCCTCGTCAATACCTCGGTCTTTGCGCTCAAGTTCGAATTTTGCTCCAATTCTTTATTGAATTTTGTTCCAATTAAAGGTATTGACGAGGGGGCAAGCCCCCTCATGTACGTAACAATTTCTGTTCATTTTAAGTTTTAATGTTGCTCCTTACTTTCAGTTGAAAAACTTTTTTTTTAAATATAATTTCTGATCGTTTTTTAAATAATGCTGGAAAATATGGCGCTCCCTTCATGGAAAAATTCTCCTCCCCTTTGAAAAGATCCTTCCATGTAACCTCCTCCCTTGACCCCCCTAGAAAAAATCACCCCTGAAAACGTCTGTATGCTCCCCAATAACCAATACTACATGTAAAAAATGGGCAAAGATCATAACTTGCAGCCCTTCCCCCGGAGACTGTGGACGATTAAGTCATCCTCAAAGATATAGTTAATAGATTTTTCGACTATGCTGAACAAAATGGCTATCTCAAATTTTGACCCAGTGTTTCGGGAAAAATGAGAGTGGGAAGGGGCCTAATTGTCCTCAAATTTTTTCGCCACTTAAAAAGGGCACTAAAACTTTTAAATTTAGTTCGAATGAGCCCTCTAGCGACATTTTCGGACCACTGGGCGGATACAATCAACCCTGGGAGAAAAAACAACAAATAAACACGCATCCGTGATCTTTGTTCTAACAAAAAATACAAAATTCCACATTTTGACAGATAGGGGCTTGACACCTCTACAGTAGGGTTCTCTAATAGCTGAATCTGATGGTGTGATTTTCATGATCTTTAGAGGGTGTTTCCCCCTTTTTTCGAAAATAAGGCAAATTTTCTTAGGTTCTTAACAGTTGATGGATAAGACTAAACTTGGTGAAACTTATATATTTGAAATCAGCATATAAATCCAATTCTTCCGATGTATCTATTGGTATCAAAATTCCGTTTTTTAGAGTTTCGGTTACTATTGAGCCGGATCGCTCCTTGCTTACAATTCGTTACCACGAACTGTTTGATCAAGCAAGTTCGATTATAATCAACAACAATTATAAAGCATTTACCCTAGGAAAAAGGGCTAGATCAAATACGGTTTTTGGTCATAAATAGCCCTGTCATTAGCCCAAATGACAGAAAAATGTTCACAGCAATAGCCTATTTAATGACAAATGTTGGTTCGGAGACAGTGAAAGTGAATGTCGCGACCAAGATTATTAATTTATTAACGACTTCTTCTTTCCAACAGTGCGTGGTAACACCTATACAAAAATATGGATTTTTGCTATTTTTGCTACAAGACAGATCAAGGATGTTTTTTTTTTTTTTTTTTTTTTTTTTTTTTTTTTTTTTTTTTTTTTTTTTTTTTTTTTTTTTTTTCAGGGGTGATCGTATTAATACAATTGTCCTAGAAGATCAGGAGAGGTTGCATTGTAGCGGAAATTAAGTACCCTTTCTCTATTCTAGTACTCTCTTTAAGTGACAAAAAAGACTGGAAGGCAACTGGCCCCCCTCTTACGCCCATTTCCCCCCAAAGTTATCCGATCTAAGATTTTGATATTGCTATTTTGTCCAGTACAGTTGAAAGAGCAAATAACTCTGTCTTTAGGGGTAAAATGCCCCCCCCCAGTCCGCGGGGAGAGGCCTTTAAATTATGAAATTTGTCCATTGTTTACGTATAGTATTTGTTATAGGGAAGTATACACACATTTTTGGGGGGTGGGATTTGTGCGTGGGGTGGATTTTTATAGGGATAATATTCCTTGGAGAGGGAAATTTCCGGGGGGAGGGGGTGAATTTTCCACGGGGAATGTTACATTGAGGGGATTTGACAGAATTTCCTATACGAAATTCTTTTTAATTGTCTTACATTCTCTTTGCCAAAATTTGCATGAAAATTTTCCGCGGAAAACCGCGGTGGCGTTAAAACACTGCTACCGATGAAATGGGTAGACTGCATACTAATTTTAACAGATCTCTGTATCCTCTAATCGTCTTAGACGATTGGTTAGACGCTAAACTTGAAATCCTTTGTCCGGACCGTCAGAGGTTCAAGTCCTGGTGTCACTGGTTATTTGGTTTGGAACGGGGGTCAGTGAATCGATAGGCTCGACCAGAGTCGATCCAGTTCTTAATGGGTGCCTGGAGAAATTTAGGGAAGGTAAACAGGAAGGGTGTGCGAAAGCACAGAATTTCTACCCCCCCCCCCCCCACTGCACTTCCTGGCTAAATGGCCATGAAATGGAGATCAGCGCCGCCGGAAGTCTGTGAGAAGATCTTCACCTTTGTGTCCGCTAAATTTCTGTCTTGATTAGGCCTACCTATGTAACGGCCCCAAACGATCTCCTCCGGTTATGGAGGCCTGTACAAAGGTTGGTATACGGATGGGAAGATGCACCTTAAAAAAATAATGATACAAGTTCTAAAAGCTCATGTCACTTGTCTCTAGTAGAAAATGCCCCATAATCAGTCAGACTAGACCCGAACTAAACAGCTCGCAGTAATAAACGATAAGTAAAGAGCAACCCGTGCCAATAGTAACCAAAACTCTAAAAGACTGTATTTTTACAGCAACAGATATAAAAAAAATCTGATGCTCAGAGTCTGTGAAATTCAACAAGTTCAAAGTTGCCAACTGAAATATATAACAAGAAAATTTACGTAATTCCCCCCAAAAAGAAGGATGAGACACCCCTCAAGAAAGGATTTCCTTGAGCGATTTCATCATATTCACGAATCCTATATAAAAGGCTTCAAATTCTTATACGCAAAAATATGAATTTTTGCGTTTTAGATTACAGCAAATATCAGCAATCGCTATCAAAATACTTTCCATTTCCATCAAACAATAACCCTCTACGAGTAGAAGAGGATTAGCAGTATCCCTTCGAGGAATTATGGATAGTTTATATTTGGAGTGATACCAAGGGCAAGTCAGCCTCAAGATAGAAACGCCTCTTACAAGAGCAAATAAGGAAAACGTGATAGCGAAACACGCAGTTATGAAAAAATGGACCAAGTGAGATTAAATTAAAAGAGGAGAAACAAGAAATCCCCTTGTTATGTTTAATAAGCAGACCATGTCTCTTTTGTGATAAGAATGACATATAAAACGGTATGAGTCGTACAAGAAAAAGAAAAAAGCACAAGAAAACAAATAAAATGCCCTATATAGAGCCGTTCCTAGAGGTAGTGGTCCCAAGAGTTAAATAAATTACAGCACCCCCTGCTGACTCAAAAATAAGCAAAAAAAGCCAAATCAAATTGAAAAATCTGATCGAAGTAGGCAACCCCCCATCAACGGGGCCTGGGGCAGCTGCCCTGGTTGACCTCTGTGAACGGCTCTGGCCCTATATATATATATATATATATATATATATATATATATATATATATATATATATATATATATATATATATATATATATATATCTATCTATTTGATCTATTAATGACTCGCTGACATTATTTGCAGAAAGTCTTATCTGCCAGTGTCTGCATGACTTTTATTTTATTTTTTTTATTTTTTTTATCGAAAATAATAAAAGATAATAAATCCTCGCCGAAATATTTTACCCGTGGGGAAATATTACTTTCAACATTGTGATATGGTATTTCCTTTTGTTCCCAAGATGCTTCAATAGTTGAGGCAAATGTTAACATGAGGGAGAAGACTCGCATTAATTATTGCTAATTTTGAACTTGATATGTGTATTGTGCTCATTATCAAACATGCTAAAAAGTTAATTTCATAAGCCACATTCGCCTGGCAGAAAAAAGAATAAAGAAATAAACATAGTGAAGATCGAGAGTGTGGTTTTATAAGGCCAATAAAAATACTAGGCGGAACAAGACAAATATTTCGAGAGGGGCAACCGCCTTTCTTCTTTAGCCCTATGAAAGAAAGTTCAAAAAAAATATTTTCTGAGCGAAAATGCGAACGAAACAAACAAGTTAAAAACAAAAAGACAAACAAACAATGCGGAAAGCGAAAAAGAAATAAAAGCCCAAATTTGAAGAATTAAAAATCTAACAGTGCCGGAAAAAACCAACAACTGATGAGATCAAAATTAGCAGAGATAAAAGTATTAAAAGCCAAAAACTTAACTCTAAAATGAGCCACTCACCAATATTTTTAGTTAGTTGTGAATAATGGTGAGTGACGGATATAGAATGATGGTTGACAGACACGCATCAAGATTTTAAGCTCCCCCAATATGATATTTTTCGTAGTTGTATTATAATTTCCATACTTATCACAACCAAAACAAAAGGTATAGGCTATCTAGACTTTTCAAGCAAGTGTGCCAGAGAGTGGATCTAGAATGCACGATATCCAGTCGCCAGAATCCCCAGCCTTGACCGCTGGTTGGGCAGATTAGAGACGATGGAGATTGCTTGGATTCTATTTCTCTGATAGACCACCATGAAGATATGTGAGTCAAGTGAAATGTCTATTAGCTTAGACCACACGTGTACTACGTGTCCACTGAGATGAATTCATTCTAATATGCATGAAAAATCGATTAACGCCTTCCAAATCGCTAGAATTACAGCAAAATAATCGAAGTTGTTGACTGTAACTCTATTGTAGTAGGCAACATTTTGATGTGGCCCCCAGTCATCAGGGAAGCCGTCGAGGCAACTGCCCCAGGCCCCGTGCCTCAGGTGAATTTCGCGATGGACTGTTTTGTCATCGTTAAACGCTCATACAAATACGTGGGATCCCTAGGTGCTCAGAATTGAGCAAAACATAGACATAAGTACGATGTGGTAAACCTTTTTTGGAGTCCAGTGCTCATAATCGTGGTTTTGTTACATAGAGGCCTACAATCCCATAATTGCGGTTGTATTGTACATTTACCCTGACTTGAAGAGAGTCCTCGTTATGATATTAAAAACAAACAGAAACTATGTGTGAAAATAAATTTTCCGATAATGAAATGAAAGAGAATGTGAAAACATAAAAAACCATAAATTATTCTGAAAATTCCGTTAATTTGATGGGCATAGATTACACTAAGTTACACCCAATTTGGGGGGATTTTTTCCTTTTCTAAGATCATAATCGTTCATTAATGCCAATAGTTTTAGAACTCAAAAGAAATGAATTTTACATTTATGGAATCTGTCATGAAAATCAGGGCGTATTTGTTGTTATTAGATCTTTATTTTTCAGAGTTTCGGTTCCTTTCGACACGGGTCACTCTTTACTTACCGTTAATTACCAAGAACGGTCTGATTTCCACGGTTGTACGGCACTGGAATACCAAGGGACTAACAAGAAAATACAGTCACTAACATTGAAATAATTGCATTTTCAATGGGGAAACTATTTCCCCGTAGGTTGCCACGGAAACCATGTCTTTAAAGAAAGGGGGAACGTAATTTATGGCCTGTGATACCTCAAAATAAATATGACGTTCCCAAAGGTTGTTTATGGTTTCTAAATTATATGCAATAATGAACAGAGCAGGCCAGGGAGGCTGCAAGGCGTGTACAGAGAGAGGCTGCAGGACTACCTTAAAATGCTCAACCCTCCCAATAATTTCCAATTTGCCTACTGTTGTTTAATTTTTAATCCCCCCCCAAAAAAAAATCCTTCACACGAGCAAGGCGGTACACAAGTTTTGCAGTATTTAACAAAATCTGACTTTTCTCCCACAAAATAGTGATTTATCTCTCCCCTCCTCTTCCCAAATGTGTTTGTATCTACCTCTTCTTTAAGGAAAATTAATGCAAGCACCCTCGGTTATATGCAAGCACGCTAAATCACGGATTAGAACACCTTTATAGAATCAGGAGGTTAGAAAATTAGTTTTATGTACCTGTTCAGTCGCAAGTGCTTTTTCGTGTCTTTCTTTGGGCGGGTATTTGCATATTAGTTAAATGTATTTGATTTATAAATAAAGTGAACTGAAATAAAAGAGAACTGAACCAAAATTAATTTTTTTTTATAAAAGGTAACACATCTTCAGATAAAGGTAATTTTAATCAAATTTCAAACCCATCTACGGATAGCTACCGAAATCTACAAGGAAACAGAAGTAGGTATTGAATGAAAATTTTTCCAGAGAAATGTGTAGATTTTCAAAATGTAATTTTTTTCATGGCAGAATATCATGACCGAACATAGTCATAAAAAAACTTATTCCCATTGGAATTAATTCCATCAATTCCAATGTGTTTAAAGAAAAATGAACCTTCTATGGGGGGAGGGGGCTGGGTTTGATAAAACTATCTTCACTTCTTACAAGGGCTTCCTCCCCTTCTCATTGGATGCCCTTGACCAAAACTATAATAATTAAATTGTAGCAACTAAGAAATTTTAAACCATTCGTTCAAAAACTAAAAAATATTAAACTCACCTCTTCTTCAAGAAAGTCTTGAGGTTTCACTGTGCCCCAACAACCATTTGCAACAACATTTCGTTGGTTCAACCACGCTGACATATATTTCGTTTCTAGTGGGGTATGGATCACACACAAGTCCGGGCCTGGAAAAATTTGATTGAATTTTATTTTAAACATAAGGAATTCCTCTCATTCCGCCCCCGAGATATCTGTCGGGCACAGATTAAAAAAATTTTAATCTGTGCCAAAAAAAAACCTACAAATTACATAATAATAATAATAATAATAATAATAATAATAATTTATTTATTTATTTAAACCCTCTATACACAAAAAAGGCACTAAACATTAAATTAAAGATGCATTACCATTAAACATTAAATTAAGATGCATTAAACATTAAAATTAAGATGTATTAAATATAAACATTAAAGATGAAATCTCGAGACTTCAGGGAGCCCCCTTTGGCTTCTTTACTTGAGGACGTTTAGCTTTTCGTTTGGGATCTTATGATTGCTAAAAAGCACAATTTTCGTCAAACTCTCCTTCTTCATCCTTAGAACGTGACCTCACTCTTTTTCTTATTTGCCATAGAAGGTGGGATCGGATCACATTTTTGTTCGGCTTATTGTTTTATCTACGGCCATAAATAACATAGGAGATAATCCGCAGCAAAAAAAAAACATTTGGAGGGTAGCCGTTAAATGAACTCACAAATGAACTGTTAGTGATTGTGACTGGACACACATTCTGAGGAGAGGGGACTTTGAGCCCATACTTACAGTACAAATCTTTACTTTTTTCTTAATATTTTTCGTGTAATTTCTTTATATGTTCAGGTGATTTGCTTATTCTTGGCGTTTACAGGCTTGTGCACGGCAATTCGAGAATGAATTCATGTACATATTAGTTCCCTCGGCCCATTGGTAAATCGTCTGAGTACCCACCTATCAGGTAACAAATATGGAGTGTTGTCTTTGTAATAGAAAATCGATAAGATTCATTTTTGATGGATTATACTCAGCCTTCTTG
>NC_088879.1:1815190-1871140 GCF_032884065.1 Artemia franciscana | reverse complement strand
TCAAAAGAGTGGGTAATATTCCAGGTAGTCCAGGGTAGTCCATCAAGTTGGGAGAATTTTTGCACCTGAAACTTTACATACATCAGAAGTAAACTTTTACATAGCCTACCTCTTCAAATACACGTGCAAGTCTTATATTAATCACCTGCAACTTCAGATCATTTCAGAATAAACGGAAGTTTTGATAGAACGTTAGGGCGAACAATACCAATTGAACCACCAGGCTCACATTAAATTTCTATGAACAATGATCCTCATAATCACCACAATTGGAAAAAAATGTTTAAGCTCCCTTGTAAATGCCTTTTTCCCTAGGACTATTTTGTTTTAAAAGGGGTTTAACTGACTTATAACATTCAGAGTATTCAGGGTATATTCGTCGGAAGTGACTACTAAATGACTCTAGAATAGTTTTCCAAGCAGGGATTATGTATAAACATGAAGAATTAAATATTAAACTGAAAGCAAACCGAAAGCAAACTGAAAGCAGGGAGAATGAATGAACACGAAGCATTAAACATTAAACTGGAAGCAAACTTCTACATACCTCTCCACATATTTGCAGGATCTTATTTGAAACATTTTCAACTTCCAGTCGTCTCAGAATATGGGCAACTTCTGATGGATCGTTAGGGCAAACAATGCCTATTGAATCACCAGGCTCACATGGTAGATCATTCCCCTTTAAATATATAATTCAAAATAAACATCTAACCTAAAAAAACTACAAATACTCTGTTTATAAGTTCTTTCAATATTCTCGACTTAAAATTTGACAGGCATGGGGGCTTTTGTTGAGTACTTCAGCTTATGTTAAGGGATCTTTTTTGGAGAAGCACCCTCTGCAAAATCTTATGATTTTTGCTATTATTTCCATATTTTTTTAGGATTCTATAAAACTGACACGCGTTTTGTCGCTGGTAGGCCAGTCTGGTAGGATATAAAATTTCCCAAAATTAAATTTTATTGACCAATTTGTATATGAAAATTTTTCATCTACTTAACTGATTCTTTTCATCCCAACACCTAAGTTGATGAAAGGAAAATTCTTTCCAAAATGAGTCGATTTGACTCGCACGAGCCTGTAGAGGGTATTACAGTCGTCAGAACCATTTTTAGAGGCCTACTCATTCGATCATTCATACATATACTGGAATTTTTATATATGCTACTGTTTCAATTCCAAAAGAAACCCCTTTTCTGCAGAAATCATAAAAAAAAAAAAAAAAAATTCTGGAAAAATCATGAAAGTGCCAGCTATGCAGATGGTCTTGGGAGTGATGACATACCAGATGGTGGGTGTATTTGGTCATTTTTCTAGGAGGGAGAGGGGAGCCTGAAACATGGCAAATTTACCGGTAAAAATTATTGCACCTAGAATTGCAGGCTACTCATTTTGAATGACCCCAAGCAGCTGGATTAGGAAAAATTCCCTAAGCTATAAAATTTATCTTTTTAGCCAAAATTACTATTTTTCACAAAAAAAAACTTTGGAAAATTCACAGGTAATAGCTATAGTAAAAAAAAACACAAAAAAAAATGCTTTCTATTTTCCTAAATAAGGGTATTAGTTTGGATTATAATTAGTATTTTAGCTCTTAAGTAAAGCAAACGCTTTACTTGGCAAAGGTTCTGTTCTTTGTTATAAGCTGTAAAAAAGAAAAACATTTGAAATGCCCAATCAGCCTTATCTTCTGTGATAAAACAAAACTCGAATTGTGACCGCTAGATTAACATCACATACATTCAAACAAAGCACACTCTATGCTTTGTCCCCACACACTCTATCGATTCATTCTTCACTTTCTCTTATATTATTTAAATCATAACATTTCTAGATGTTTCTCCTTTCCATTTTTTTAACGCGTAACATCCTTGTGGGGTCCCTGGCCCAATTTATCAGATAAATATCCTTTTCCTGACTCGATACTATTCCCTTTCTGAATTCATTGTTTCACCCCTGGCTGTAGCTATTAATTAAATATATTTTTTGTCTAAACGTCTACGAAGAATTTTCTAATCAGTGTTTGAAAATTCAGGCTGGAGATGAGTCATCGCACTAGTCAAATAGAAAATTTTAACCGTTGAAAACGGTGTACAGGGAGAAACAGTTTTTCATTCGACTGCCAGAGTAGCTTGCGCGCATCCACCGGCGTCGCTAATCGGTCAGAATCCACTGGGCAGTTTTAGCGAGTAGATATTAACAGATTTTGCGATTTTTGAAGTCAGTTCTACTTTGTTATTAGAAAAATCAATAGCAAGTTTCTTACCCTTTTCAAGTAGCTATATTTTATCTTCTCACCTAGGTTATAGGTTTTGAGAAGTTTGATACTATTTTGCGATAAGAGCTAGCACCTATGCTATTGAGACATCTTCTACGATTTCTAAGATTACTGGAAGAACGCCTATAAAGATCGATCCACATTTTTTAAAATAGATATAAGATTACCCGCTGGGTTATACCGGGAGGTAGAATGAACTACAATGTTAGTCCCTTCCATGTATTTTGAGCATTCAAGATCTAAATTTGTTGTTATCTGCTATTTCAGGCTGAGGATCATAGCCAAAGTAAATGATGGCTAATGATAATTGAGCCGTAGAACACTGACTGGTTGAGCCAGTATTCTGAGTGTTTTAAGTTTCTGAGTACCGTTCTAAAAACTGAACAAGTTTTTTGAATCTGGCACCAAAATGTTCAATTTTTACTTTATGCCTTTTTAATCCTAATTTAACTTGGAAGTCCCTTGAGGAGTAAGCAGCTGCCTTAATTTATAACAAACTTCAAAGTTTGTCAGTTCCTACATACCTTTGTAGAGTACAAATTATTATCAGTTTCGCTAAAATCTTAGATATATGTTTGTTTCGACATACCCAGGCATAATTCTATAATTCATAAACATCGCATAATTCAAATCAAACAAGGGCTTCAGAGGAAAAGCAGGGGAATTTAACAGTCCCAAATTAGACTTCAAAGCAATTCTGGAAAAAAAAACAAAAAAAATTCTATAATAAAACAAGAAAGCATTTAGGATGTGAATTATTGGCAACGACGTTGTCACATATTTTTTTCTTTTAAAATTAAGGTTCTTAATGAATTTTCTGAAACTTCTGACCTGCCTAGAACGTTTTTTTAAGCCAGAATATCCCAGGATGCCAATTTTCCAGAAAAATCCTCACAGCGATCTCTTAGGTTTAACTTCACCCTTTTAAAGTGAAAATCCTCTATTTTACATCCTTTCGAGCTTGAAAAGCGACAGAGACCAAAAAAAATATTTGCAGAATAGATACCCTTTGAAAAAGACTTCTTTCTTAAATGTTTTCTTAGTAATACGGTAATTCAAGGGATGAAAAGGCCAATAAACAGAGTTTTTTAAGTATTCCCAGAAGCAGGTTCCCTAAATAACATAAAACATTCACAGACCTTGCAACGTTGAGTGCTCTAGTGAAGCTAGCTCAGCTCTAACAGCAACAAAAATGTCTGTCTCAATTGTGACTTTAAGATAGGTGTATTTGGAAAACAGTAAAACTGTACTTTCAATTAATTTATTGCCCCAGGCTAATACACAACAAAGAAAACAGCAAAAGAAAAAGCTGTTTTCAAGAAAAACACATACATACATAAATAAAAATACAATTGTTGCGCGTTTATAAAGATAATATATATATATAGGTTGAAGGTATTGAACCAAATCATAAACGACCATTAGTGATATTCGGTTTCAAGAGAATACCCATAGTCTTGAGTAGCCTTAAGATTAATGAAAACTAAATGAAAACTACACTGCAATTTATTTTGAAAAAATTATTTTTTATGTATTATCGATTCGTACATAACCTATCTGCAAAGAAATAGGGAATATCTTAAAATATAGCAGCAAACCAAATTCACTAGACAGATTTACAACTCAAAATGTACATTTAAGGCATATTACACTGACAAACCAGGTTTCCTGAAACATAATTTAGAATCATTAGGGGAACAAAACTTATAAAACTGAATCGTTGAATTACAAAATGGGGAAAAAACCAAAAGCCAAGAGCTCATATGGTACTTGTGACGAGGTCGAAAGAACCAACGTTCGGCAATGTTATTGCGGTGATGTTTTTTCTTTGGAGGTTACCATGATAAGCATCACCGCGGGATTTCTGCCTCTGAAGCTGAATAGCTTTTTCTATAATTTTTGATCGCTTTAAATCCATCGCTTGATCTACCTCCTCCTACGCTTGCTGGCCCATACTATAGCATATTCCATATTTAAAATCACCATAAAGCGTGATCTAAACTGATATTCCTGGTAAAAGTGCTATCCAAGGCTAGACATTTAAAAAAAAAATTGAAATTAAACTATAAATTGATACTAAAAATGACAAAGTAAGAATAAAAACTTATAAAACTTGCCTCTGTCAGGATTTGAGAGCACCATCTTCGGTACTGAATATCAACACATATCCACTGCATTGTGCAGGCTTTCAAGGAGATATTTTTAAAATATCTTTTCTAATTTTTCCAAATTAACCGTCCCTCCACTAACCCCCCCCCCACCCAGATGGTCGAATCGGGAAGTGACTGTTTCTAATTTCCTCTGGTCCGGTCCCTGATATTACTGCCAACTTTCATCGTCCTTGCTTATCTGGAAGTACCCGAAGTAGCAAAACCAGGACTAACAGAACGACGGACAGAAATTGCGATCGCTATATAGCACTTGGCCGACGGGCAGTGTGTCATACTTACAAATCCCACCGACGACCCACCAAAACCCGTAATAGCTGTGAAAATGTACATTATTAACTCACGATCCCGGCTGTCATTGGAACAGTATTTTCATGACCTGGATTATCAGTAAAATGGCACATTGATAAACTAGATTATGATTTTATAATCGGAATTGTCAGTGGAAAAGGATTAAGCGGTTGGTTAAGGAACATTTCACAAAAGCTTAAGCATATATCCCATTGGGCAGATTGTGATCTGAGATCTGGACTATGACAAGCTTACAGGAAAGACATCTTACAATGAGGATACGATAAAAACTAGTGAATTACGACAATGAGCAAAGCGAGTTCACGAGACTAGGTCTAATTTAATTTGCTCATTTTATCGCAGCCTCGTCGCAAGGTACCTTTCCTTTAACCTTGTCAGAGTCCAGTCCTCGTTTGGAATCCTTCTAAAGACTGCAATCGGATCAATGCAACATACACCTTACCTTTTGCTAAAAGTCCCTTACGCAAAGTCATAACCGATTGATCAACTGTACATTTTATTCTAACATTATAAACCTTATATTTTGTGAAAAAGTTAATGGAAGCTGTCTTCTCTCAACGGTTTCATAGTTAAATTAACCCGTTAACGAGTAAGCCATAATTGAATTAAAATCGATTTGATTTAAAACGGAATAGTTGTGGGCATCAAGTCATGGCTAATTGTAGAAAAAGCCGAGACAGATAGTCCAGTTGAGTGAGAGGCAATTCTGGCATTAACCCCCCCCCCCTTATTAACAAGTTAAGGAGAGAAGAGGCCACACATGTTGTCTTCCCTGGAGATAGTAAAGATTCAGTAAATGCATAAATCAGAGGTAAGTTCAGTAATTAAATCTATAAAAACCAAGAGTAAATGATTTAACACTTCAAACACTTGCCAATACCCAGAAAAAAACAACAGCAGTAATAAAAATTCAAACTTCTGAAAAAAAACAGAATTGCCCTTTCCGGTGTTAGAAGTAAAGGTTTAGTTTTCCCCCGGTTAAGACGGTTTATAAATGTTAAATTCTGGTTAGTTAAATTAGGTTATGTGCACACCGGTCTCTGCTTCCTATGTCCAGAGCTACTACGACCTGCCAGATTCCTTTGTATTGATATTTCACTTCCGAAAAGAAAAAAAAAGGGTCTATTGCCCGTTTCAATCAACTATCCACATCGTTTTATGTCGACCAGTGCTTTCGATTTTAACTACGAGTGTATATAAGTTCAGGTGATTTAGTTTAACTTTGAAGTTTGCTTCACCAAAAGCCCACATTATAACTTCGCAATTCTTATAGATATATCTCTACATAGAGATAGGTCTTTTCCTATTTCTATACTTAGAGATGTCGATCTATGAGGAGTCAATTCAGAAAATGCATAATTCAGAGGTATGTTCAGTAGCGTAATTTAGTCTAACTTTGAAGTTTGCTTCACCAAAAGCTCTCATTACAACTTCGCAATTCTTACAGATATATCTCTAAATAGAGATAGATCTTCTCCTATTTCTATACTTAGAGATGTCGATCTATGAGGCAGAAAACGCATAAATCCGAGGTATGTTCAGTAGCGTAATTTAGTCTAACTTTGAAGTTTGCTTTACCAAAAGCTTTCATTATAACTTCGCAATTCTTACAGATATATCTCTACATAGAGATAGATCTTCTCCTATTTCTATACTTAGAGATGTCGATCTATGAGGCAGAAAACGCATAAATCTGAGGTATGTTCAGTAGCGTAATTTAGTCAAACATTGAAGTTTGCTTTACCAAAAGCTCTCATTATAACCTCGCAATTCTTACAGATATATCTCTACATAGAGATAGATCTTTTCCTATTTCTATACTTAGAGATGTCGATCTATGAGGCAGAAAACGCATAAATCTGAGGTATGTTCAGTAGCGTAATTTAGTCTAACTTTGAAGTTTGCTTTACCAAAAGCTCTCATTATAAATTCGCAATTCCTACAGATATATCTCTACATAGAGATATATCTTCTCCTATTTCTATACTTAGAGATGTCGATCTATGAGGCAGAAAACCCATAAATCTGAGGTATGTTCAGTAGCGTAGTTTAGTCTAACTTTGAAGTTTGCTTTACCAAAAACTCTCATTATAGCTTCGCAATTCTTACAGATATATCTCTACATAGAAATAGATCTTTTCCTATTTCTATACTTAGAGATGTCGATCTATGAGGCAGAAAACGCATAAATCCGAGGTATGTTCAGTAGCGTAATTTAGTCTAACTTTGAAGTTTGCTTCACCAAAAGCTCTCATTATAACTTCGCAATTCTGACAGATATACCTCTACATAGAGATAGATCTTCTCCTATTTCTATACTTAGAGATATCTATCTATGAGGAGCCAATTCCGTAGAGGGACTGATTTATGCCAACGTTATGAAAGCTATATAATTAAAACCTTAGCTACTGAAAATTAATTCCCAAAAATTCATCCTTCCTCAAGATCTAAGCTTCCCTCGCTAGCATCACAATCATCCCCTTGATGTTCTAATTGAGTGTACGACTTTTAAAAACAGCCTCTACATAAGTAAAAATCAATAAAACCTCTTCTATTTAAATTACTTTCCCCCTTTTTTAGTTTTTACCTAAGGGAAATAGAAAAAGCTAACCAGTTATAAGCTCTGTACAAAGTGGCATCACACGAAATTCCAGTAATAAACATAATACTTCATTCTTTATTCTGACCCACAATTATGAAATCGCTAAAAAGCGACAACAGTACGCACCTGTTCCTGGTTTAAATGTGGTTTTATTATTTAAAAAAAAACTCATTCTCTTCAAGAGTTTCCGAATTTTGGGTTAAAATACAAATAAATGCCTGGATCTAAAAAAATGTTTTAGTCAATAGAAAAGTCTTCAAAAGAAAGTGTTTTGTCTGAATTCATACAACATAGATTCAAAGAAGGCTTACGTTTTTATCTAGAGTCACTTCAATTGCAATCTTGTCAGCATCAAAAGTCGTCAGCATCCTCGCTTTGTTTACAGGAAGATTCACTAAGGGACCAGCAGCTGAAGGCAATTGCTTCAAACTTTTAGCATCAAATTGTACCTAAAAGATAGGTTAAAAATGAAAAAAATACCACGTCATAAGCAGACAAGATCAATCTAAAAATAAAAATATAGTGTTTTTTAATAAAAAAGAAGGATGGAAGAGGGATCCGGCACTCCCTAGTCCAAGCCAGAGGTAATGATTTCTGTTTCATGGCCCTTCAGCCAAGAAGTGCAAAGGGGGGGGGGGCATCCCGTGCTTATATACGCCCTTACTGTCTACCTACCCCACATTCTCCGGGTACCTATTTAGATCTTGGCGAACTCTGGCTGAGCTAACAGGGTTAAGCCACTGACCCCCGTCCCAAATAATCAGCGACAGCAGGACTTGAGCCCCTGCTCTTACAGACATAACCTCGACCGGGGTTACCCCGGCGGAGTAACCACTCGGCTAGCGCACTTCAATAACACTGAAAACAAAAATACACTGCAAAGTTCTTGTGATCGTAGTGGTGTTGATGGGCAGACTGCCACATTATTTCTCTGCAGTGTTTTAAAATCCTTCGTTTTAATCCTCATTTCCAGGTGAAAGACTGAAAAAACTAATGATCAATCAAGTGCTTTAACATAAAAAATCAAATAGAGAAAAAAAAATCAAATGCGCTTCAAAAATTTGACATCAGAAAGACTCAAATGCTTAAATCGAGCACAAAACATTTTTGACACAAAAAAAGTATTCACTGATAAAATAAAATGTCTGATTCCTCAACCCTTTTCCACTCTTTTTAGACACTAGTAATAAAAGTTCAACATCTGCACTACGCTTCTAAAACTTATAAATAAACTGTAATTCTTCCTCTAGCACAGTGGCAATAAGATTGCCCCTCGGACCCCCCCCCCACACAGATAAATTCAGGTTACTGCTATAAAACACACTTATTCACATCCTCGTCCATAAAAAATGCGCTCTGATCCTTCTTCTGAGGTTCAAAACTGAATGCACCAACAGTGCGTGATTTTTGTCTCGTTTTTGAATACCTGACTCGTACTCAAGCAAAAACGAAAAGACAGGGACTCGACCAGGGATCTAATATTAAATTAGCCTGCGATAACGGTGTATGCTCCAGTGCCAGTAAATTTTCCTGTGCATAGCGGTAATAAGATTGCCCCTCGGACCCCCCTCCACAGAGAAATTAAGGTTACTGCTATAAAATACATTTATTCATATTCTCCACCATAAAAATGCACCCTGATCCTTCCCCTGAGGTTCAAAAATGAATGCATCAACAGTGCGTGATTTTGTCTCGTTTTTGAATAACTGACTCGTACTCGAGCAAAAACGGAAAGACAGGGACTCGACAAGGAGATATTAAATTAGCCTGCGGTACCGGTGTATGCTCCAGTGCCAATAAATTTTCAAGTAGAGTTCTAGTATTTTTCTCTATGTTATACATTTTAGTATAAAGTGTTTTTCCAGACTGTCAAAGATATTATGAATTTTAGCGTCAGGAGGGTAGTTTATCCGACGGTCTTCAATTTTGGCTGCAGTAATCCAAAAATAATTCTATTGTTTAATCCGAAGAAATAAGCGTTTTTTTTTTATTTCTTATGAAATACCGCCAATAATTTTCATAGACCGTGGCTGACTATATCAGTCATGCATACTCATTTTTTGGAGGAGAGCTGATGACATCCTTTTTTCTAGACGGATTCATAGGCTAGTATTTTTGTTGAACAGATTTGTTTAAGTGTGATGGTGCCTCACATAATGTAGAACTTTTTATGCTTGATTTTACGATACACTTTGTAATTACTGCTATGTTACTAATTATAATTCGGCGGCGTGTTACACAAAATACTTTCTCCGGGAGAGCAAAAAATCGTATTTAACTTCTTTTTTTTGTTTTTTTTTTAAGACCCGGTTGTCTATAAAAAAACTTTTGCTTGGGCACCCAAGATGTGTTAAAAATAATTTTGATATCAAAAATTCCTTTTAAATTACTTCCAAAGTGAGAAAAAACGGTGTTTTAAAAATTTTAGTATATTTTAGGAAAAACGCAAAACTTTTAAATATCTAGAGCCCTGCGCAAGATAGGAGAAACGGATTAATCCAATCGACACACATTACCTATTGGTTATCTTATATATCTGTTATCCTGTTATCATATATATCGAGAGCACTCCGCAAGATATGAGAAAACTGATTAAACCAATTGACACACATTACCTATTTGTTATCTTATATATCTATTATCCTGTTATCCTATTTATCTTAAGTTATCTTATATATATAGAGCACTGCGCAAGATAAGAGAAAACGAATTAGACCAATCGACACACATTACCTTTCTCAAAGGGGTGAACCATAAACCAAACTTTATAAAAATGCCAGACAACACCTTTTGATTTACCGTACCTGACCTTTATTAATGTTATCTGCATGTATAACAAAAAATAGTTATCCAATCAAATAGTATTTGAAGCTAAAGACCTTGGTGCCAGCACCCCCTCCAGAAAAATACAGAATTTTCTCAAATTTCTGTACTTTTTTGTTCACACTGTCCCTTTTCTACTACCCCCCAGGCTAGGAAAATCCTCAGTACGCGTCTGATACTGGGTGTAAGTTATACTAGCAGTTTCAAGACCAGAACCTTCCTAATGGTTGATGTAATTTTTGCGTGTGAAAAGCTGAGGACAAGCAACGTTTTACGTATTTCCCCAAAAACGAATATAAAAGATAAATTATCTTAAGAAAACACAGCAATAAATCAAATAACGTAAAGATTCAAAGGAAAAAAAAGCAAAACTTTTTGTTTCATGAATATTTGACAACCAGCGCTGCCAACACTCCGAAATAAACTATACCCATTTTCCGACTAAAATTGTACCACAAGAGGTTAGTCTATACTATCTGAATAGCAGGTTAAAAATTTACCATAACCAGAAGAAAATTTTGAATAAACTAAACCTTGAACAGATATCTTAGCAAGAATGGAGCAAGTAAAGTCGAAATATTGTAAAAAAAAAATTTCGAATGTACTGAGTAAATCTAATTTACACCAAAAGAGGTAAAATTGTACCGCATTGGCAACGCTGCAACATACTCTTTAGTACATGAAGACATAACAAAGTCCTCACAAGTACATCCAGTATGTAACATTGAGTAAAATATGTTTCCGTTTTCTCCCACAGGCAGCGTCTCAAATGTCTATTGGTACGATCAAAAAGAACTGTTATAATTCACATAATTTAGTTAAAGATATGTTACCATAGGGAATTTTTTTGGAAATATATCTCACAAAACCTTTTTTTGTAAGTCCAACCCGCTAATCACTCGATAAGGAAATGCATAGTAGTGCACAAAGCTAAGTTCCCCTTCTAGAAACCAAAATACATTTGGACTATACCTTAAAATACCAAATGTTACTGCATTGTACCAGGAACTTTGAATTGTACCAAAAACGGCACATTATACTTCGCTGGCAACGCTGGTGGCAATATCCTTTTAAAACCCACTTCCAGAATGCTATGTCGAATAAAACCGTACAATAATAGTCCATTGATAATTATTAGCCGAATTTATGATTACCGTTTATTACAAATCTGTTTAGGGAATTGCTTCATTCTCTAGTGTTTATACAATAATATTCAATGCTTTTTTATGTTTTGGTGCTTTTTTTGGTGATTATAATATTCAATTCTTTTTTTGGTGCTTTATAAAGCATATTCAATGGCTTTTTTTGTTCGACTATCAGATTTACTTGATAATCTGTTTACTATCCCCTGGAATATTCACTCCTCCCCCCCCGAAATTTTTCTCCTCGAGGAAGAAACTTTTGGTTAAAAACTCTCTTTTTTTAAAGAGCGATAGTCGGCAAATAAACTTAATGCTTGAAAAATATGGATGTGCTATAAATCTAGCTTTATTTCTAAACTTGACACAAGAACTGGGAAAACTTATCTAAAAAATTATTATTTATTTTTGTTTCAAAACACCCATGTTTTACAAAAGAAAACAAACTCATTAGTTAAAACTGAAGCGTTAGAGAAATTATGTAAATTTTTGAATCAGCGAAGGAATTTATATAAGAGTATTGACGTCATAAATCTATAATTATTAAACAGAATAATCGCTTAATACTAGGTTTTATGTTATAAACGTAAGATTGCGAAAGCCATACTCTCTTATCTGCGACCTCTTATCAGAGACTCGTCAAATTATAGATGTCAGATGATTATTTGTTGGAGAAAGCTGCAACCGAGTAAAAAACGAAATCTGACCCATAGTAACCGTAAATTTAAAAATAAGTTTTGAAAAAAAAAACTACTAAGTGAGGAAGAATCGCCATTTGAAGCTGATTTAGGAGTGGCAACAGTTATTTCGACTAATCTTAATGATAAAAGTCCATTGCAAAAACAGGTTTATGAGAATTCCAAAAAATAGCCTGAAATCCCATAAAAAGATGCCGCAGCTTGATTTCGACAGGAATAAAATTAATACGATGACACTTATTAGACTAAAGTATGCTGCATATAATGACAATTCAGTTCAGTTTTCAGCTGTGCAGTGCAGTTTTCCGTGCAGTTCAGTCCAGTCTTCAGGGAAAAGTAGTGTGGTTTTAAGAAAAGGAGCGGATTTGACGATCGAATATTCACAACTAGTGTTTAAAGTGTTAAATAATTTACTCTTGATTCTTACAGAATCACGAGAGCATGGTTGCCACCCCAAGTGATTTATTATTACTGCTAAAGATATTCTATATTAGCTAACTATAAAATCACTAAATCAGCACAAAAATCGCTAGATTATTGAACAAAACAACCAAAAACTCACTAAAATCTAGCGATTTTGTTTTCACCAGGTGGCAGCCCTGCATGAAAGTGCTTTTGGTTCAGCTGATAGGGAAAGTTTTAGTAACTGCCCTGTTCCTGCAAGCACAACCATAAATTCACGAAAATGAAAAAGGACAGGGAGAAAATGCCAAGTGAAAAAACTACCACTTATAGCTGACTCAAGGATGATGATAAATATAACCTCCATTAATTAAATAGTAGAATTTTATTGCGAAAACTAAATTTATATGGATTTTGAAAAAGAGTCTGAAAAGCCTCGAACAAGGCGCGGGATCGAAATTGAAAGTGCACTATTGAAGTTAGTATAGTCAAAAATCCTATTCAGAAAAATAATGACCCCCACTTTGATCAACCACAAAATTACCTTTTAGCATGGGAAGTACTGATGGGTCTTTTATTCTTTCTTTACCACTAGTGGGACACTGGAATACCATAGCGCTTTTTAAGGGCTAGTTTGAATCCTAGTTTTTATATCCACTTGCTCCTTGTAAATTTGACTTGATCACAGCGTCACAAAGTGCCATATGGCATAGAAAAATATTAAGCACATCTCCATGGTCAAATTTCTAGACCTAAGGTTTACAATTCCTAATCTTGTAAACTTCCCCAACCTTTCCCAGCCCCTTTAGCAAGTTTCATAAATCGCCTACTAACTAACAGAGCTAGGCTAGTGACTTCAATTCAAGAAAGTCTAGGAGAGAAGAACACATTTTTCAATATCTAGGATGAGGACAATTTCTTTTATTTTAATTTTTTTGATGAAAATATGAAAAAAGTCATTTTTCAATAAAATAAGATACTCAAAATTAAGGAGGGGCCAAACACATCTTTATTTTCTGCTTTATCGATTTCTATTCCAGACCATTTGTCTCGGTACCCCTGCAGTAGATTCTCTTTGATTCAAAGAAAAATAAAGAAAAACAAAAACAAAAAACAAACAAAAACAAAAAACAAAACAAAGGAGACACATTAGTCTTTGTATCAGTCATGCTATTAGTCATGCATTAGTCATGCTAAAAGTTTTTTTCTCATTTTCAAGATGGGGGACGGCGGAGCTAAAATTGAGGTTATTCAATGTTGTCAAATTGATTAACTATCTCGGAATTTGTATTTTTTTCAGCATTTTGGCTCTATTTCGGCCAAATTGATATAGCACCTTAAAACGCAATTGCCAAAATATAATTTCTAATATATCTCCCCCCCCCCTTCAAGCATTGTTTGATGTTAATTTCTGTATAGGTTGCATCTATTAACATTGGATAGTCCTCGAAAGATAACAGGTGTTTAACTTGAAAAGTTGGGTGTTCATATCATTTAGAATAGAATAGAATATATTTATTCACTACAATAGCCGGAGCTAGCATTAGCATGTCATGACAAAAATAATTTATACCTTCAAAACACTCACAGGAAAATTTAAACAAACATTATATTAATCAAACACATATTAATCAAACATTAAATATTAGTCGCGTCAATATTATTAAAATGACGGGTAAAATATGGAACAAATGATTTGCGATATCTCTCAGTACTATAGGCTGAGCAAGTCAGTAACTGTGGACAATTCTTTTTTATTTGTCGGAGTCTAGTAACTGGTCCTTCAGTTGAGGGGCTCTCAAGGTTGGGCAGTAGACGACAATGAGTTAGGGAATTCAAACAATTTAGTCCAAATCTATATGTTAAGCCATGTCTACGACTATCAAGTGAGTCCAAATTGAGTTGTTTCAGTGCATCCTCGTAAGTTGAGTAGTTTTGTCCAAGTATAATTTTTACAGCTCTTTTTTGTATCGTCTCAAGTCTATCTGTTTGATCTTTTGTCAATCCCGGATGCCAAGCAGGACATGCATACTCAAGAGAAGGTCTAACATAGCTGCAGTATACAGACTTTAAAACCTCAGTTGGTGTACCAAATCTTTTTAGGTTGGAAAATGAATGTAAAAGCGAGGCGCCTTTTTTAGTCAGATAGTCAACGTGCGAATTCCGTCTTAAATCATCGTCCAAAAGAATCCCAAGTATTTTAACAGTTTTCTTTGTTGGCAGTATGGAAGTATGAGAAGAGTGGTTGTTTCCCTTTAGGAAGGAAAATGTCATATAAGAGCTCTTAGTTTCACTGACCGTCAGTTTTACCTTTCCTAATTCAGCTTTTAGATCATGATAGATTTTGATCAAGTCAGACTCTTCAGTAGTCGGAGGGCTTAGTCGCAGTGATAAAACAGTTTAATCATCAGCAAATTTAAAACGCTCACGTATTGTTGTTAAAATACGGTTAAAAACAATAAGAAAAGAAAGCGGGCCTAATTTAGTCCCTTGTGGCGAACCACAAAAAATATTTACAAATTCAGATGGCTCATGATCAGGAAGTTGGACACACTGAGATCTTTCAAAAAGAAAACTAGCGAGCATTCGTACAACAAATGGACCGGCACCCATAGCCTTTGCTTCTTCCACAACTACATTATGATCAAGACTATCAAAAGCCTTAACTATGTCTGCAAATAATGTATCAACATAGGCCCCATTATCTTCTAAGTGCTTAAGGATAGTATCCAACAATGCAACCAAATAATGAACAGTACTATGCCCGGATCTAAATCCAAATTGTTGGGGATCAATATTATCATTTATGTCCTCAAATAAACAATCAAAAATAAAACTTTCAAATACTTCAAATCATTTTAAATGATTCAAATCATTTTATAGAAGCAATATGAAAAAGCCATAAGAAGATTTAAATTTCTAGGTTCGGCTGTTTCTAGCAGCCTACGAAACCTTTTCTAATGCCACGGAAGAAAAGACTGAGGGCAGTTGTAAAAACACATACTGTCTAAAGTTTAATATAAATTATGACGTCCAGAGACGTACGCAAGGAGAGGGGGGGGGGGCTTGGAACCCATAACACAAGAATCCTATATTTTTCCTAATTTCTGAACAATTTTTGTTCAATCTGTCAAATAAAGTTTACATTTCCTGGTACCCCCCCCCCCCCCCAACCAAAAAAATATGCGTACGTGACTGAATACACATATGACACATGTTGGAATCACCTCAAAGATGTTAAACACGGGATAGGACTTACAAAAATATCATTTTCTAAGAATTCAATGTGGAATTTCTCTCTCGGAAGAGCAGGAATTTTCAAAGTCCTTCCACTCAGATCTCTGGATATGTATATTGTTGGACGACTGGCTTGCTCATTATGCTTTTCATCTTTATGGCCATCAGTTGACACCAATTCTTCAAATGATTTTTCTAAATAAATAAAAATATATTTTGAAAAAAGAACCTGATATGAGTAGTGACGCCATAGGCACTTCCACAACACACACACCGCTTCAAATCCCGGACCAAACCGTTTTTTTTTTAAACTTCTTCAAGACGCAGGTGCAAGTTTCATCATAGAAAATGTCTTCCAAGAGACGCAAGTACATTTTACCTAAGTCTTAAAAAAAAAAAAAATAACAAATAAGAAGGAAAACTGAATTGTATTACAAGACATTAGATACTTCTGAGGCTTTCGAGGCCTCAAGTACTTTTGAGACTTCGATTTAAAAACCGAAGGTGAAACGATTTAAAAACGATTTAAAATCGGATAGGTGAAAACTTTTCTTCTGGAGAGGCAAAATGTCAAAAAAAAGTAAAAAATAAAAATAAACTCAGTTGAAGATGTTCTTAATTCTTTAATATTTGACACATATGTTTCAACCGTTTTAGCTCTAAAAGTAAAAAAATTAAACAAAAAAAAAACTCTCCAAGGCAGCATGAACGGTGTGTATCCCTTTGCGTATGCGTATCAATAAAATTAAACAACATATCTTGTATCAACATACGTATCTATTGAATTATCCATGGAAAAAAAAATTACAAGGAAAAAATGGTAAAAGTTACCTAAACGGTAAATGTCAGTAAGTAGTAAAATTAAGGCAGAAGTCAGTATATGGTAAAAGTTACCATTTAAAGTTATGAAGACACAAAAATAAGATTTGTTTTGCCATCTGGATCCCGCTTGAGTATATTTATAGCAGAAAACCACAAATTTCTAGGATTTTCTTTCGGTAGTTTCAAAATTATGAAGCTTTTAGGGAGCTACCACATTTTCGCAACTGTCGCCACATTAAACAGAGAAAATAGCTATATTAATTAGTTAAAATTGGCATTACTTTTCGTCCATGAAAATTGAAAAGTCAGCAATTTCTTAATTCCCGGTGAAAACACAATCTTCAAAGTGAAGCTTCAACTTCTTAAAACTGTTTTATGCCACTTTGTTTTGTTTATTTGTTTATTTTTGTTTATTTTTTTTATAGTTTTATTTTTTGTTCACTTTGTTTATTTTTTTCTGATTTTTCACTCAACTTTTTTTTTTTTACATTCGGAACCCGCTAGTACCAAAAACTGTACAATTGCATACAGAGGTCTTTTTCATAAGAAAGTGAATTCCCAATTACAAGAATTGAAAACATACATGGTAGTGTAGTTTTCAACTTGACCGATTCAAATAATCATATCTCACTTTCATTGTCCCCAGGATTATAAACAAGAAACTAGAGGATTTAAGGCTATGTCATACTTTTTTCACAATTCAACTAATAACCGCTTCAATTATACACAACTCATTCGACTAGTACATATTTGCATATTTAGTGCATATTTTAGTACATATTTTATGTACATATTTAGTACATATTTTAGTACATATTTTAGTTATTGGCGGAAATATTCTGAAAAAATGGGATTAGCCGAGTTTTCGGGAAAATTTAAGAATTTCATAAACACTGGTGTACAGCTAAAAGAGACATCTACAAAAGACGGAAGAAGGCTAGAAACCAGTCCCTTTCGGTCCAAGGACTTGTGAATCACAAGTTGTGATAGGTCAAAGTTTCAGACCAATCAAAGCCAAGAAGTTTCATGAATCACTTTCCGGTCCCCTAACAACCCTCTTTATAAAAGTTTGAAATACCGTTGGCTCAAAGACTTATGGGTGTAAGTTTCAAATCACACAGACAAAAAGCTTTTCGGTCCTTTTTTTTAAATAAGAACAAAAGACAACCAACCCTTCTCGAACTGTTTTCCCCCAGTTCCATTGGTCAATTTGGGATCTTCAACAATTTGAACTCCTTTTTCGATTCCTTCAATCGGTTTCTGAGGCTCTTCATCAATAACTCCAAAAGGCTTCATGTCTTCAGGTAGTTCTATTGTCCCTTCTTCTTCTTCTTCTCCTTTTAGGTGTCGGTCTAGCGCAGGCCATAGACCTTCTATCCACGGATCAACAACTGTTTCTAAACTAAAAAGGACATTATTATAGACTATGTATTTAGAAGCAACTTTAATAAATGGAGGAAATACCCCCTAGAAGCCAAGGAATCTTATTGAAAATCTTGTCAACAGATTCAGCGTATCAGTGAGCTTCTTCGGTAGAGGTTTCAAGCTCCCATCGGCAAAAATCTGGAATTTTGTATTGTTTTGCCACAAGTTTACTTATTTTATTCTTTTTTTCCCAGGAGTGATCGTAAAGAACCAATGGTCCAAAAGGATTGGAACAGGAATCATTTGAACGGAAATTAAAAATGCCCGTGTCCTTTTAAAGTGACCAAGAATGGAGGACAACTAACTCCCTTCCATCCCTTTTTCCCCAAAGTCGTCCAATCAAAATTTTGAGATAGATGTTTTGTCAAATATAGTTGAAAGGTTCAATAGCTATTCATCTGGGGATAACATGACTCTCCACAACCCCTGAGGAAAGGTCTGTTAGTTATGATATTTGCCGATTGTTTACATATGGTATTTGTTACTGGAAATATACAGACATTTTTACAGGAGATGGGCCTGAATTTTCTACTGGGGCGATTTTTCAAAAGGAGGATTTTTTGTGAGTAGGGAAGTTTCTAGGGGGAGTGAAGTTTCCAGGGGAAATATACACTAAGTGAATTTACCAAAATACCTATACAATTTACTTTTTCTATTTGTTATAGTTTCTCTTTTCAATTTTACGCGTGGAGATGTAAAGGGGAATTGTTAGGGGGAAATTTTCATTCCTTTGGAATCCTCTAGAGAGTTTTCTCCTGGGGGGTGATTTTTCACGAGAAAAATTCTCCATGAAGAATTTTCCGCGGGAGAAATAATCCGCGAAGGAGCTTTCTGCGGAACAAATTTTCACTCCTCAGAGTAGATTTTCGGCATGATTTTCCCAGGTGGAATCGTCTGCAAAACATTTTCCGGCAGAAGGGGAAGGGGGTATTTTCTAGCGAGAATGGAATTGATTAAGGGGTACATGTTAGGAGCTTTCAATGGAGAAGATTTTCCACGGAGGGAAGCAAGTTTTCCTGGCATTATTTAAAAAACGATCAGAAAAAAAAAAATTAAGAATTAAGAATCAACATTAAAATTTAAAACGAAAAGATGTTAATATGCATACAAGGGGGGGGGGAGAAGGGGTTCCCCTCTTAAATACCTGGCTCTTTACGCTAAAGTTATATATTTCGTCCCTATTCTTTAAGAGCCACTCCTTAAACACATACCTCGAGTAAGGTCGTTTTACTAGAGTAAGAAGTTCTTTCAAAAGTACTAAAAAACTTCAGCGTAAAGAGAGATGTATTGAGGAGGGAAAAAGGGGAAGAAAATTTTTATTTAATTGCTATTAAGACTAATCGAGATCATATTTACCATTCCTGAATCAGATAAAAATACCAATTTTTCTCCCTGGGCAGTTTGTTTTAAAACGCGTTTTTTTTTATTTTTGGCTACTATCGGCCATGCTTCGTTCTTTACTAGTCGTAGCAATCACTGCAACCATGGTTTAATCAGCTAAGAAAAAAGCCTAAGGCTTAACTTCTATAAGATGTATACACTAAATAACATTTAATAGTGGTCAAAAGTTGTACCAGGTTCCGTTGTCCAGTTAGATGTTATAAAATACTGGCTCCAAATACAAATCCTTTTTCATTAAGTGCAACTGACACTGTGGCATTAATAAGTTTAGGGGCCTACTGGTACTAAGAGAAGAGGAGCAAACACAGAATCGAAAGCAGAAGCAAAAACAAGACAAACCATATGGGGATTAGAATAATCAATAAAAAACGGAAGGAGGAAATCATAACATTATCTGCAAGACTGACTCTGTCTTTTTTTCTGCTATGATTAATCTTAAGAACGCACAATTCAAGCTAGGCAAAAATCATACTAGAGGAAAGGTTGAGGTGGCTAGGGCACATTACGGATGACAGTATACCATAGATTGTTCTTTTTGGTTATTAATCGAAACAAACCACATATCCAGGGTATCAGAATGGTATATATGTGCTACATATTGGTAATATATAGGCATGTAATAATGGTAACAATGGATGAAACTTTATTAACCCAATAAACACACAATGGTTTCAAAATGGAGCATACAAGGGGGGGGAGAAGGAAACAAAAAGCAACTTCAATAGGAATTTTTTTAATAAAAATGTACTAAATAAACTATTTGAAGTATCAAAATTCTGTTCAAAGCATAACTTACGCTCCGCGACAACAGCAAACGGATCGACAACTCCATATGAAGAAACCATACAACGATTTTTGGCCCACAGAGGTACACCCAGTAGGAACTTAGCGTAATGAAAATAAAATTTACTGACAAGCTCCTTTATCTGACGTAATAAAAATATTCCAAAAAGGTGACAAAGCTAATAAATGGGACACAGAAAACACGTTATAAATTTTAGAAATCACTCTTCTATTATAGCGTGCTTTGCAAAGAACAAGCAGGCCGTATGCCTTGCGGAGCCTTGCAGCTAGAAATTCTAGAGTATGCTTTAAGGCACTTCCAATGGGTAATCCAAGGTACTTCTTTGGGTATTCCAATGGGTACTCCAAGGTAATTGTGCTTGGCGACAGCTTAACAGGATGAGCCTCAAGACAAACGATTTCAGGGATGGGCCGATTGCGCGGCATACCAATTGACACAACTTCACTCTTTTCAGCATTAAACTCAAGCCCTATCTTCCTGCATTCGGAAAATATAACCTCAATGCCAGAAATGGTCCGACTAAGATTCAGGACGTCGTCAGCATAATTTAAATATGACAAAACAAGGCCTAAAAAAAGATGTCTGAACTTTCTTTTGGGCCTCTAGAACATAAAATATAAAATATAAAAATATAAAATATAAAATATAAAATACGGTAATGGTATATATAATGTACATAATGGTATATATGTAACATCTCAAACGTGGTCTGTTGGAGGTCGAGCTAAAAATATCGGAAGATTGGGGAAGATCGGGGAAGAAGGCCAATGGACTTCAAGTTTTAAATTTAAAAATGGGATATAAGGACCAACAAATATTTCTATCGGATCCAACTTTAATTTACGACACATTTAGTCTTGGCCCAACTGGAACTTTGGATCTATTCAAGTGGACGCAGCAAGGTAAGTCAAAAGACGCCCTTTCAGAACCTGAATGCACATAGTGTGTTTTGATTTAGTTCATTCCAACATTCCTTGAAAGTTTCACCCTAATGATATTAGCCTTTGAAGTAGCAGTAATAAAAGAACGAGTAACAATAGTAACAGCAGTATGCATATAGTGCCGTTTGGTTAGTTCTACATCCTGCTCAACATGCCCTGAAAGTTTCAACTTATAGCACCACGCCGACCTTGAGACATTTTTGACACGTCGTTTTCACAACCTGCATACAAATATTTTCAATTAATGTTTCAAATTAATATTCAACAACGATTTCATCTTAACGCCCTCACTCATAGTGCAGCAGCAGCACTAGCATGCACATAATGCCTTTTTGTTAGTTCAATACCTCGCTCGTAATATCCTGAAAATTTCAAATGAATGCTCCAATCCGTTACTGAGATATTCCTGATACGCCTTTTTGACAACGTGAAGGCACATGTATTAAAATTTAGTTCAGCATCCCCTTTCGTCTGGATACCCTTAGCCCTTAGATAGTAGCAGCAAGAATCGTAATAGCAGTGCCATTTGTAGTGGTATGCACGTAATGCTTTTGGTTAGCCCCTCAACATACCCTGAAAGTTTAAATTTAATAACGTAAGCAGTTCATGGCACACTGCTGATACACCCTTTTGACACCCTGTATGTACAGAGTGTTTTGATAATATTAACAGTTAAACATCCCTTCAAAATTCCCTGAGATTTTTACATTAATGTCCTTAGGCTTGGCAGTAATAGAAGTAGCAGGTGGACAGCTTCATTACCTACGTAGCATTATGGGTAAAGACGGTGGGCGCAGTGAACATGTTAAAAGTAGAACAATCAATGCTCAGGATGTTTTTTCACAGTTAAAAAAGTTTGGAAGAATAGGAAGATAAGTCTACGAACTAAGATTTTAATATTAGAAGCTACGGTCGTGAAAGTGGTCAACTATGGTCTTGAAGCGTGGGCACTCTGAAAGACGGCGAAGGATTTGTTATATATTTTTCATAAATATTGTCCACGGATTGTTTTGGTTACACATCTGACTGGCCGTATTTAAAAAAGTAAGCGGTCAAAATAATGTGGTTCAAACCCGCTTTCTAAGGCTATAATGAGAAATTTCGAGGTGGTTAAGAAACGTTTTGCGGATGAAGGAGGACATATTGACATAGTAATTTCCCGTATAGCGAAAGTAAGTAGAGCTTTAAGCAGGGTTAAGCGATCAAACATTTTCTTAATTTATTTCAAGCTTAGACTCTTTAATAGAAATGTTCTGTCGATTCTGACGTATGCCGACATATCATGGCATGTTAATGGAGAACAAAAGCGTAAGATTTTGGCCTCTGAAAAAATATATCTCCGTAGAATCCTGAACATACACAACAGAGATTAATCTCAAATGCTAAGATCCGAAAAAATATAAATATCGTTCGCCAATGCTGATGGCAACATGTAAGCCATGCCTTGAGAATGGGATACGTTTCTTAAAAACTCTCAAGACAGCTTTCCAGAGACAATAAACATGATCAAGGAGGAAGGATCATCCCAACAACATCTTATGCATGACATTCCAGTCATATCTCTATCTCCGCTGTCACTATATATTTCTGCCGCCCAAGTGAACAGATGTGCTGGCGGCAGGAGGATAACGTGAGAACTTGAGACTCCATATCTCTACCTCAAGTACTTCTGGAGACAAAGGAGAGTTTAAGGTGAGATCTACCTTTCTGCTGAAAATTTGGAGGAGTAGGTCGGTGTTGGAGGGACCACATGACTACGTTGTGAATCTAGTTATAGAGGTTAAAATCTTTGACTGATACTGGTTAAAAAAGATATGCAAGATGCATAATTTTTACAAAAATTTGAAAATGAGTTGGAAGGGCAGTTAAGTGTGAGAATCGATCCCAAAACCCTATATGGGGACCAGATATTGAGTCTAACGCCTTAACCAATTGGCTAGTCTGAGTAGTTGGAAGGATAAGGTTGTTAAAAACTCCACTGGTCACTTTGGTCCTTAATCATACACTCTGAAAACCCTCCCATGATTCCAGTTCAAAAGGTGCCATGTACCTTTCTTAGTTATATAAATCTCTATAAAAGAGAGGGGGATGGTTAGGGGTTTACTTTGATCCTCCAATTATACTGATTTGTAGTCTTTGCATCATCTCAGTTCAAATAAGATGCAATTCGTCTACCTTTCTTTTCAAAACTAGTGGTGGGTGGGTGTTTCGGGGTGTTTGAGAAGTCATTAGTCCTATTTGTTTGCGTTACTCCAGCTCCATCAGGGTATAATAAATCCACCTTTTCGATGCTTACTGACGTTAAAAGTTTGGTTACATTGTACTTGACAATATAAAATAGTTTCAGGTTTGTTTGCTTTTGTTTTTTTAGAAAGCGTCAAAAGATTATTTTATTATTTTAGCTTGAGGTCTCTGATTCCCCCAGAGTGATGCGTATTATTGCTCTTCAATTGATCCTTTATCAGTGCTCAGGACGTTTTAAGGGGGCTGCAATGCCCAAGGATATGCGCTTTTGAAGATTCGTGTTTCAAACTGCTTTATCAGGAATTACAAAGTATCTTCCTTCTCGTTTTAAGGAAAAATGTACAGAAAGAAACTTACCCAACGGCATCATCGGCCCAGCCAGACGCATAAAAGGATTTAGCTCCTTTATCTTCAAGAGCTTTCTTAAAATCTTTTGGAAAACCAAGGAATGTTGTATAGTTACTATCACCTAATCCTAAAATAATAATTTAGTTTCGTTAGTTAATAGAAACATTACTGACAATGGCAGTGAAATTACAGACAAACTTGCCTATAGAATTATTTTTGTATTTATTTATTTTTATTGGAATTATTATACAAATAATTTCGTTTATATTATTTATTCATTTTCTATCGAGAACAGGAGAAAGTAACAAGCTTACCACTAAAATATATCGATAAATCAGAGCCTAGCTCTAATTTTCTGCTCCAAAACTGTCACATGACGATACGCAACGCATATCAAACAGTTCGTGATAACGAATTGTAGTAAGGAACGACTCGGCTCAATACGAAACGAAACTCTAAAAAAAAGTATTTTTGATACTAAAAGATACATCAAAATAATCAGATTTTTGTGCTGATTTTAAATATATAAGTTTCATCAAATTTAGTCTTACTCATCAACAGGTACGAGCATAAGAATATTTGCCTTATTTTGAAAAATAGGGGAAACATCCCCTAAAAGTCATACAATCTGTAAAAATCACGCCATCAGACCATCGCAATCAGCGTATCAGAGAACCTTACTGTACAAGTTTCAAGCTCCTATCTACAAAAATGTGGAACTTCGTATTTTTTGCAAGAAGACCGATCACGGGTGCGAGTTTATTTATTTATTTTTTTTCTAGGGGTCATCGTCTCAACCAAATGGTCCTAGAATGTCGCAAGAGGTTTCATTCTAACGAAAACGAAAAGTTCTAGTGCCCTTTTTAAGTGACCAACAAAATTAGAGGGCACCTAGGCCCCCTCCCACACTCATTTTTTCCCAAAGTCACCGGATCAAAATTTTGAGATAGCCATTTTGTTCATCATAGTCGAAAATCATAATAAATATGTCTTTGAGGATGACTTACTCCCCCACAGTCCCCGGGGGAGGGGCTGCAAGTTAAAAACTTTGACCAGTGCTTACATACAGTAATGGTTATTGGGAAGTGTACAAATGTTTTCAGGGGGATTTTTTGGTTTGGGGGTGGGGTTGAGGGGAGGGGGCTATGGGGGAACAGAAACTCAATGAAGGGAGCACAGGATTTTGTAGCATTAATATAAAAAAGGCAATGAAAAAATAAATATGAAATAGTTTTTTCAACTGAAAGTAAGGAGCAAAATTAAAACTTATAACGAACAGATATTATTCAGCATATGAGGGGTTCTTCTCCTCCTGAATACTTTGCTCTTTACGCTAAAGTATTTTTAGTAATTTCAACTATTTATTCTACGGCCTTTCTGATTCAGGGGTCATTCTTAAAGCATCGGGACAAAATTTAAGCTTTAGTGTTAAGAGCGAGGTATTAACGAGGGAACAAACCATCTCATATACATAATAAAAATATACGAAAATAGAAGTTCGTTACATAAGTTAATTCTTAAGTTACCTATATTTTTTACTAATAAAAACGATCGTTAATAACTAAAAGTTCTAGTTGCCCTTTTAAGTAACGGGAAAATTGGAGGGCAACAAGGCATCCTCCCCATCCCTTTTCTCTTAAAATCATCTGATCAAAACTAAGGAAAAGCAATTTAGCCAAAAAAGGAATTAATATTAAATTAAATTCTAATTCTAAAATTAAAGGTCTAGTTGCACTTTTAAGTAACCGAAAACAAGGCCTCTTCCCCTACCCCTTTTGTTTTAAAATCATCTGATCAAAACTAAGAGAAAGCCATTTAGCCAAAAAAATTTATTTTAATAATTTACGTGCGGAGAGCCAAAATCAAACATGCATTAATTCAAAGACGTTCAGAAATTAAATAAAAAACTAGCATTTTTTTTAACTTTTTTAACAAGTTTAAAGTTCAAATTAAGTTTTTTTTAACAACGCCCTGCTCTTTAAGCTCAAGTTTGACTTTTTCTCTCAATTCTACTTTATCAAATAGTCAAAAACTTTAGCGTAAAGAGCGGGGCATTGAGAAGGGAACAGCCCCTTTCATACACGGAGTAATTTCTGTTCGTTTTAACTTTTAATGTCGCTGCATACTTTCAGTTAAAAAAACTATTTTTTTATTTAATTATTAAATTTAATTATTAAAAAAAGCCTGAAGACAAACTAGTATTGCACATTACAGAATCAATAGTTTTTTTTTGTACGCAGGGGGGGGGGGGTGAAAGGGGGAATGGAACCTAAACCTTTGTGGCTTGTCGCAATAATATATCGGTAAATCGGAGCCAATCTCTAAGCTTCTGCTCTGAAACTGTCACGTGACGTAACGTAACGCACATTTAAAGCCTGAAGACAAACGAGTATTGCACATTACAGAATCAATAGTTTTTTTGTACGCAGGGGAGGGGTGAAAGGGGGAATGGAACCTAAAACTTTGTGGCTTGTCGCAATAATATATCGGTAAATCGAAGCCAATCTCTAAGCTTCTGCTCTGAAACTGTCACGTGACGTTACGTAACGCACATTTAAAGCCTGAAGACAAATGAGTATTGTACTTTACAGAATCAATAGTTTTTTTTGTAAGTATGGGGGGGGGGGAGGAGAAGGAACCTAGAACTTTGTGGCTTGTCGCAATAATATATCGGTAAATCGGAGCCAATCTCTAAGCTTCTGCTCTAAAACTGTCACTTGACGTCTTCTGATTAATCTAAAATTCTAAACTAGTAAATAGAACGATAATTTAAATCACTAGAATTTTACAAGTACTCCCTATGTTTCTCTGTTTAGTAATTTGGGAATATTTTGACTTAAAAGTGTTTCAAAATGTCAGAAAAAAGGTAAATAAACAAGCAGTAGCCCCATGGAAGCATACAATCAATGGTAAGGTATGTGGGGTATATTTACTTATTATAGTATGTCTATCTATTCAAGTAAAAAAGAGCAGAAAAAAAAATTACCAAGTAAAGCAAATCGAATATGGGATAGGGACGCGGCATCCCGCACCTGTTTATAAAATTCAACAGCGTTGTCTGGTGCATCTCCATCTCCAGTTGATGACGTAACAAAAATCACAGTTTTCATTTGATTTATCAAATCCTGGAAAATGAATCGTCAATAAAAATGATTTGCGAAAGTCACAATGCCATAAAAATTAAGTTCATTCCGTTGAAGACAGCAAAGAACCGACAAAATATACTAATGTTATGGGAAACCGTAAAAATGACGCATATGATAGAAAAATTGCAGAAATGATAGCATAAATGACAGAATTAAGAAAGAACGATATGGTATTATTAGACAGCTGAAAAGATTCCTCATTGAAAGTTTACCCTGAAAATTGTTAGTTATTATTTTTATCTTTATTTGGCTAAGCTGTACCCGTTGATTTTTTCTGATGAATTTTGATCACATATGTTTAATATGAACAAAAAACAGCAAGGACACAGAATTTTATATTTTTATAATTTAAAAACAAATTAGAAAAATAGGTAAATAGTCCGCAAAATATAAAACAATGGACCAAATAATGTAGAAATCTCAATATTCAGGGGACCACATGGCTGAGCAAAAAAAAACAAAACAAGTATAACAGATATTGTGCCAATGTACACACTCAAAACAAAATGCAAACATAGAAAATGTAGAAACAGCAAAATAGAATTTGAGAATATTCATTATTCTTAATTTTCCTTTGTGACATTTCATCAACACAGAAATTTTTTAAGACTTGGGTTTTATTTGTTTAAAAAAAAATTAAAAGCAAGAAAAGCGTGTGATTTTCTGGCGGTTGATAAAAAGCAACAGCGCAAAGATAAAGGAGATATTCCGGCCAGGACCTCCACTAAGCCGTCCTAAGTGCTCAACACAGAAAGACAAAACAAAACTTTTGTAAACAAAACACTAAACAAAACAAAAAACTAGACGAAACAAAAAACAAGACAAAACACTATACTTTTGTAACGAACTATAACGACACAGAAGAAACACTAAAACCAAAGTTTCACCTGATTTGTCATAGTTCACTTCGAAAGGGCAGTTTTTGTGTTGAGCCCTGAGAACAGTTTGGTGGAGGTCTTTGCCAACTCCTTCGTCTTTCCACTTTTACTTTTTTTTTGAACTGCAAGATAGTCACACTCGTTTCCCGCTTTTTAAAGCATTTTTAAGCTTTTTTTCAAACCTCACGTACAGCCAGTGTTGTCTTAGAACATTTTTAATGGCGATGGAAAGTTATTAATACTTTACATGTTGTTTTTCTCGCTTATTTTCTTTTTTGCACAAATCTTAAATAAACCTAATTCTTTTTTTGAACTATTCTTAATTATTTCGGGTAGCTTCATTTTACACACGCTTTTATATTTTGGAGTTCTAACCAGCAACCCCCAAAGATATACCAGGAATGCGCCTCTATTCTGCCAAATACTGCTGATCATTACTGATCAAATACTGCTGATACTGCTGATCCCCAACAGTACAAAATAGTGCCAATTATAGCAAAATGTTTTATACTGTAGAAAGCAAGACCCGTGAGTTTTATTTAAGTGATATATAAGTTTTATTTTATATGAGTTTTATATTAGATACATAAGTTTTTATTTTTTCTTTTATATGAGTTTTATTTAAATGATGTATGATAATGATTATAGCAAGTATAAATGACAGAGCAAAAACGGCAACCAAAATTATCATGTAAACGAAACATAAAAGCAAACTCTGAACTCAAGGGTGATTAATCCCTCATCAATATTTTCGTTTTCATCTTAAACGTTTAAATAGTATCTTGTTTGAGTTTTTATTTCAAAATTTGAAAAAATAGTGACGAAGACCATATTGCCTTTCAATCATACAAAGAAAGGTGAAGATAATGAGGAATTTACAAAGACAGTGAACAACCAGGCTGCACAATCCATTCGAGTATTTCCGCTGTGTTCAACAGCCGAAATACTTATATACAACAGTAGAAAACAAATACAAAAAACAACTTACTCAAAAAATCATATGGAAAAAACAATTTTTTAACTAAAAACATAAAAATAAGCAGTTGAAAATCAACCGAAACTTAAATAATATTACATCCCTAAATGGGTGGGTAAATACTCTAACCAATGTACACAAAATTAATTATGAAAAATAATCTAATATAAAATAAAATTAGGAGCCAATCAAAGTAAACTCACTAAAGAAAAAATAAATAGAAGATTGGCAGAAGAAAGAGCAAATATCAAACAGTTCGTGGTAACCAACTGTAAGTAAGGAGCGACCCAGCTAAATATAACCAAAACTCTGAAAAAACGAATTTTAGTACCAGTTGACACATCAAAAAAATTGGCTTATAATGATGATTTCAAATATATAGGTTTCATTAAGTTTAGTCTCACCCATCAAAGGCTACACACCTGAAAAAATTTGCCTGATTTTCAAAAATAAAAAAGAGGGAAACAACTCCCAAAAGTCATAAGATCTTAATGAAAATGACACCGTCAAATGCAGCATATCAGAGAACCGTACTGTAACCGTTTCAAGCTCTTATCTGCAAAAACACGGAAGTGTTTGCAACAGGGAAAGCAATGGTGCCCCTCTGCTTTTGATAAGACCCAAAGCCGCTACTTGTTTGTTCTTTAATGATATAAGTTGAAAAGTGAGTCCCTCAGGCAAGGTGTAGGTGCATGTAAGTGATAACGTTTTCTGCGAGATGCAGGCGTCTGTTACATAATAGGGAGTGATTTCTTAGGTCGTTATGTAATAGAGTTTGGGATATTACGTCATAGGGCTTGCTAGAGTCCGTTAGTCAAGCGAGGAAGTCCCTGTTGTAACTGAGGAGGAAAGTGCGTGGGTGTTAAGTAATAACGGTGCACACGTGGGGTGTGACGCAATCTTACGCGTCTTGCTAGATTTATTGGGGGTGAGGTAACCTTATGTAAGTTGGTAGATTTATTGCGAATGACGTAAAGGTAAAGCACAAGCGGGTGTTACGTAATGACGATTTACACGTGGTATTTTACACAATGCTTTAAGGTATTTCATTTTCTTTCAACACGTTTTTTTCTCACTAATTAACTAAATATTTTGTCTGCACTAAGACTCGAAAGGCATTCCTCCTCAATTTAATGGAGTGCTAACCAGTTGGACTATGAAACCCTTTCTAATATTTTGATTTGGCTAATACATTTTACATGATAGCCTATTGCATGCAATGAAAACCCCGCGATCATGCATACTAGAACGATTAAATGGTTCGCATGTTTCCTATCCATCATCACCAGGACGCGTAACTATCCAGCAAGCAAGGCTATTGATCTTTGTTATATTAAATACGCCTGCTTGCTACATTCTATTAATGTTCTAACATGACATAGAAAGGTTAAGTTACATAGCATTGGCAATAGATTTATCCTGGAACAACAGATCTAAAGGACACAGACTTTTATAGACACAAATTTTATTCATAAAAACAAATTTACAAAGCATTAGTAAAACACAGAAAAAGCAGTTAAAAGTAAACAACAGAAAAAACTGAACATGAAAAAACCCGACATGGGATAAAATATAAGCAAAAAGAACCAAGAATTAAAGAAAGGTGAAAACCTAACAAACATTTCCAGGGAGTGGGTTGATATTAGAGGTGAATTGAAGTCATATTGAGATGTATTTCCGAGGGCTCTTAATGAAAATGCATCATTTCCGTTGCTTTATTAGATGTGCCTGGAAGAAAATTTATACATTTTTTACATTCAATTATTTCTGAGAGCTTCGAATGAAAATAATACCTTTCTTTGAGCCAAGAATAAGCATCTTTCACGCCACCGCGACAATATGTGGCTAGCCCCCCCCCCCTAGCAAGCAATTCCAGAGGGAGAAGGTTGTTATTAAAGGTAGAGTTTTATTTACGCTTTAGTTTACGTTTTACAAAGCTCCTAAAAGCAAAAATAAAGAATTTTGCATTTTTTGTTAGAAGAAAGGTCACAGATGCATGTGTGCTGTAGGAAAGTCTTTTTGGCTAAAATTAAGGTCTATGTTAGCCGTCTATTTTGCAGGACTACCTGTAACTTTAAAAACAAATGCGCCATCGTATGGCATTACTGCCTCTGAAGCTTGAGGCTAAATATGAGTATAGATTTTCGATAATTCTAAATCAATTACCTATCTCAGAATTTTCACACATATTTTAGCCTTCTTTTGGCTAAAATTCTTGTTTTGCATCACAAAATGACTGGAAACACAACTTTACTCTAGGAGAGTCTTTTTGGCTAAAATAAATGTCTATGTTAGCCATTTATTCTGTAGGACTACCTGCACTTTTAAACACGAATACGCTACCGTACGGCAGTACTGCCTCTGAAACTTGAGGCTGATTATGCGTACAGATTTTCAATAATTCTAAATCAATTAACTATCTCAGAATTTTCACACAATAGTATTTTAGCCTTCTTATGGCTAAAATTCTTGTTTTGCACCACAAAATGACTGGAAACACAACTTTACTCTAGGAGAGTCTTTTTGGCTAAAATAAATGTCTATGTTAGCCATTTTTTTGCAGGACTACCTGCACCTTTAAACACGAATACGCTACCGTACGGCAGTACTGCCTCTGAAACTTGAGGCTGATTAGGCGTATATATTTTCAATAATTCTAAATCAATTAACTATCTCAGAATTTTCACACAATAGCTTTTCGGAATTTTTTACTAGAATTTTTGTTTTGTTCCACAAAATGGCTGAAAACACCACCTTGCTGTGGGACAGTCTATTTGTCTAAAATAAGAGTCTTTGTTAACCGCTTATTTTGTAGGACTAGCTGAAGCTTTAGGAACGAATTCGCAACCGTGCGGCATTACTGTCTCTGAAACTCAAGACTTAATATGCGTATAGGTTTTCAATAATTCTAAATCAATTAACTCGCTTAGATTTTTTACACCATAGCTTTCTGGCCTTCTTCTGGCCAGAATTTTTATTTCACACCATAAAATAGCTGAAAAGACCATATTGCTGTGGGATAGTTTTCTGGCAAAAATATATGTCTATGTTAACCGTTATTTTGTAGAACTTTCTGCACCTTTAGAAGCAAATACGCTACCGTACGGCATGACTGCCTCTGAAACTCAATATGCGTAAGGATTTTTGATAATTTTAAATCAATTGACAATATCAGAATTTTCACAAAACAGCTTACTTGGACTGCTTTTGGCTAGAATTATTGTTTTGCACCACAAAATGGATGAAAACACCGCTTTGCTGTGGTACAGTCCTTTGACTAAAATAAACGTCATGTTAACCGTTATTTTGTAGGACTACCTGCACCTTTAGAAAAGAACGCGCTGCCGTACGGCACTCCATGTGGTGCATACGGCATACGCATGCACATGCCATACGGCAAAAAGGAGGCTCAATATGTATATATTTTTTCAAATCAATTGACTATCTCAGAATTTTCAAACAAGGTCAATGTATGTCGGTTTTTTCTGCGTGAAAATTGTTGTATATTATTTTTTTCCTCATGAAACTTGTTGAATTTGTATTTTATCTTCAAGAAAGTTGTTTTATGTTGGTTTTTCCTTCGTGACACATGTTGCATATTATAATTTTCTCTTGGTTCATTCTTTCGTTCATGTCGTAGGCTGTTGGTTATTTGATCGTAAAAACTGTTGCGTGTTAATTTTTTCCTCGTGAAACTTCTTGTACTTTTAATTTTTCTTCGTAGAATTAGCCCTATGTTGAGTTTTTCTTTCCCAAAACTGATTTTATCATGATATTTTTCTTTATGAGACACGTTGAATGTTGATTTTTTTTTTCATGAAACTTGTTAAAAGATGAGTTAGTCCAAACTTGTTGCATGTGAATTATTTCTTCAGGAAACTTAATGTATCTTGATTTATGTCTCCGAGAAACTTGTTATATCGTTATTTCTTCCTCATGAAACTTTGCATGTCGATTTTTCTCTCCTTGAAACTTGTAGATTATTTTTTTTCTCCTCGTGAAACATGTATTGTTCGTGAAACTTGTTGCCTGCTGATTTTTTGTTTCTGAAACTTAATTTATCTTGGTATTTTTCTTTGTGAAACTTATTGTATTTATTCTTTGGTGAAATCTGAATCACCAAGATTTTTATCGTAATTTTTATTACTTGATATATTTTTATTTCTTCTTCATGAAATTTGTTGCATGATGATTTTTCTCTTCGTGAAACGTGTATTTAAGCGGGGGGGGGAGACGTTTTACTTCAAATATCCTCCGGGACTTGAGAACCAGTGTAGGCGGGAGTGTTCTTAACCCTAAACCACCGCTGGGGAGTCTCTAATTCTGTTAGAGTAACCTGATGGTACCCCAGAGGTCTCCGTAATTCCCAAGCGCGACGGATTTATACGTGTCCCGTCTCAGGATTCTTTGACAAGTGTACTTTCCCCGTGGTATAAAAGTTCCACACTGCGTGGCTCCAGAAGCATTAAACCCCCAAATCGCCTTTCTTTACCTCGAGGAAAGATCTCTTACTAAGCATAGGATTCTCTTCCTATATCAAGATCATCAAAATCTCAGCTCTCTCAAGGCTTCAGACCCTATCTAGGCCAATCAGAGAGTCCAAGGTCTAAAATTAAAGAGATCTTACTTTTCATTTTGAACTCAGAACAAAAACTGTTTCAAAATCAACTTACAATTAATAAGGACACTTTGAGACGCGTCTTTGCGCGCGCTTCTCTGAATCTTTGTTTGATTGGCTGAGTCCTAAATTAAAATTATCCACCATCCTTTGCATTTCGGGCTGTAATTTTAAGCTGTAAGAATCGTCACACGTGTGTATTTTCAGACTTAGATTAATTAACGATATCAATCAGGACGTCATGCGGTAATAGATCGGTCTAAAGTTTAAACACCAAGATAAAACAAGTTAAATTTACAAGAAGGGCATTTTTCTGATAAACAAGGCCAAAGGTCCCAGCACCTCCCTCCTAGAAAAGTGACCGCCACCACGTTATTTGTCGGAGCATAAAAACACAAAACAAAATATACAACACCAACTTCAAAATCATCAAACTTGTTTATCTTCTCTTCTTCCTTCTTTTGTACCTCTCCACTACAGCTACCCATTGGCTTATGCATCCCCAACTATACCATGCGCTTGGATCAGTTCCATTGCCATTCAGTATCTCTATCCAAACAAATCAAAGCTAGTTTCAGTGCAGCCCTCTTCATCAAGCTTGGGATTTCGAAGAAGGGAGAATCTACACGATGTGTGGAACCTAATCGTGCTTAGCATGAATAAACAAAGATTTTCTCGTTCTCATGAGATTTACAATTAGAAAAAGCGTAGATTAGCTCTAGCATATTCAATGATCCCAGTCATCAATAAAAATTGGTTGAATTAATCTCCATCGGTGGAAACAAGACCACATCTCAATTAAAAAGTGAATTGCTCCTTGGCATAATCTGAAATCAAGCATTACCGAAAATTCAAAGACCAGTGAAAACGATAGGGGTTCAGGGAACTGAGGTAATAATCTGAGCGAACCATGAATCACTTGTTTTTGGGTCTCACCCCTAGGGCAATTGTATGAAGAAAACGCGGCCATGTCAATTGAGGACTGAAAAAGGCAAGGCCTCGGTAAAGGAATCACAACTTGCCCATCAGGTGTACATTAGGAGAACCGGCAGTTTTTCATCTCTCCTCACAGGGGGATCTTCCCCAAGGGATTCCGACCCCTTATAAAAGATCAGAACCTCCTTTGAGTTGATAAGACCAGTCTTAGATTCCTTCCTCAATTTTTTCAATCCAAAACGAAATTCAGTATCTCCCAATCTTTCCGACACCAGTTTCAGTAGCCTCAATTTTATTTTATGATGATGTGTAGTTTTTCTTAACAGACAATGGTCCTTCTCCTTTCTCCTAGGCTTTTTCATCTTTAATTTTACCATTGGGTGTTGGACCTCTTTGTCCCCCCCCCCCCTGAGGTCGTTTTTCTTCTCGTAATTTCTTAATTCTCATATTTTTTTTTTAAAGCAGGCTGAGACCCCACATTTTGTCTCTTCTTTGCATTTATCTTTTGATTTCTACTTTTTTCAAACTTTTAAATCGTGCAAATAAAATCATCGTTAAATCTG
Source organism: Artemia franciscana (assembly GCF_032884065.1). Classification (NCBI taxonomy): domain Eukaryota; kingdom Metazoa; phylum Arthropoda; class Branchiopoda; order Anostraca; family Artemiidae; genus Artemia; species Artemia franciscana. Next base: position 1,836,374 of record NC_088879.1, on the reverse strand, counting down.
AATTGGATTCAAGTGTCCATCCTCTTTGACTGCCTTTCTTTATTGTAGCTCCGTTTAACATTTCTTTTCTCCCTTTTAGTTTTCTTTTCTTTTGCCGCAGTATTAAATAAATCATCATAAAATAGGAATCGAATTCCCACTTTTTTATTTTTCATATAACACCAAAATTTCTAGAACATTACAAGGAAAACATTGAAAGAGGTTGATATTACCTTTGAAGTAACCAGAATATTGAAACTTAATTAGAGAATATTAATTCCCTTCGCTACAACTATCTTTGGCGAGTGGGATATACTTTCGAAAAGTGAAATAGAAGGACTTGGACGACAAAGTAAAGTGAACAAACGCGTTAGCTGGACCAAGTTTCACGAAAAAAGTCAAAATCAGTTCCTTGAACAAAATTAGCTTCACAGTAAGAAAACTCAATGTACACGTTTCACAAAGAGAAAAAAATCACTTTACAAAACTTTTGATAAAGAAGAAATAAAAACATAACAAGCTTACTGAAGACTTAAATCAAGATTCATTAAGTTTCTTGAAAAAAATAATCCATATGTAACAAGTTTCACGAACAAAATCATCAAAATAAATTAAGTTTCACGAAAAAATAAAACAACATACAAAAATTTCACGCAGAAAAGTATCACGGTAAATTGAGTTTCATGAACAAAAATCAAAAAGTTCAACGAAGAACACCGGTTTAACGAGGAAAATACTAATGCAAATGTTTCAAGAAGAGAAAAATCTACAGGCAATACCGTTTCATGAAGAAGAAATAAAATTATATTAAGTTTCTCGAAGACATAAACGAGGATACATTAAGTTTCTTGAAGAGATAACCCACATGCAAGGAGTTTCACGAACGAAAACGATCAAGCATCATAATCACAAAGAAAAACCAAGATACAACAAGTTTCACGAAGAAAAATATCAAGATAAATTAGGTTTCACGAACAAAAATCAGCATGTAACAAGTTCCACGAACAAAACTGGTTTCACGAGGATTAAAAATCATTGTATAAATTTCACGAAGAAAAAAATCACCATATAACAAGTTTCAAGAAGAATAAATAAAAATATAACATGTTTCTCGAAGACATAAGTCAGGATAGATTAAGCTTCTTGAAGATATAATCCACAAGCAACAGGTTTCATGAACAGAATCAGCATCCATCATGTTTCACGAAACAAAACCTAACATACAACAATTTTCACGAATGCAAATACAAAGATAAATTAAATTCCACGAACAAAAACCATCACGCTACAGGTTTCAGGAGCAAAGCAAGTTTCACGAACAAAAACCAATATGCATCATATTTCACAAAGAAAAACCCCCCTTGCAACAAGTTTCACGAAGAAAAAATGATAAGTTAAGTTTCACAAAAGAATAAATTATCATACAAGTTCCAAGAAGAAAAATATCAAGTTATTTCACGAGGCAAAAAAAAATCATTGTACACGTTTTACGGAGATAAAATTATAATACACGGAGATAATAATATACACCCCAACACCTAGATAGTGGGGGCGCTTCGCGCCCCCCGCGCGCGTAAGTCGTTACGCGCCATATTAGTTACGCGTCATTGTAGTTGTGTCCCTATGTCCGACCTGTGAATATATATATATATATATGTTTTTAACTACGTAAAACTTGCGAATATACAACATTCTTTGCTGTCCCATTGTCTGTGCATATAAATAGATTGTCAGGTTTACCGACTCTTGAACATGCAACATATAATGGTCCATGGCAAAACAATCCGTATTCAGATCTATACCTCATGATTCTAATGATTGCCCTTGAGCTTTGTTGATGGTGATTGCTAATCGACCGTTCCCTGTGTCGCCGTCGTCATTTATATATCCCCCTGTGCCCCCCGGCGTCCCCGTTGTAGTTGTGTCCCTGTGTCCCGGTCGTCATTTATATTCCCTGTGTCCCGATCGTCATTTGTATCCCGGTGTCCCGGTCTGTATATACATTCGTTTTTGAAATGGTATATGATGAAATAAATTTTTGTATTTTTCCCCCTTTTTTTATTTTTTTTGGTTTTTACTTATTTTTTAGTTTTTTAGTTTTTTTTCTTTTCTCTTTTTAATTTTTTTATTTTTTGTTTAGTTTTGTTTTTCTCCTTTATTTTTCATTTTTTCCTTTTTTTATTTTTTTCCCTTTTTTATAGTTTTTTTTAGTTTTTTAGCTTTTTTAGTTTTTTTTCTTTTTAGTTTTTTTGTAGTTTTTACCTTTTTTTTAGTTTTTTTTTACTTATGTCCTGGTCGTCATTTATACTCCCTGTGTCCCGGTGCTTTGTTGATGGTGATTGGTAATCGAACATTCCTTGTGTCCCGGTCGCTTTCTCTTTGAGTTTCCCGGTCGTCATTTATATTCCCTATGTGCCGGTGTCCCGGTCGTCATTTGTGTCCCGATGTCCCGGTCTGTAATTTCGTCAGTCGAAAACATGACGTCAGTCGACACACAAACATGACGTCACTCGACAGACACACACACACACAGCCAACTTATTTTTATATATATAGATGAAGTTTAATGAAGAAGAAATAAAAATACAGTGAGTTTCTCGAAGATATAAATCAAGATACATTAATTTTCTTGAAAAAATAATCCACAGTCAGCAAGTTTCATGAACGAAAAATCAGCACGCAACAAGTTCCAAGAACAAAACCAGTTCCAAGAGGAGAAAAATTAATGTATAAGTCCCACGAAGAGATAAATCCATATGCAACAAGTTTCATGAAGAAGAAATAACACTATAACAAGTTTCTCGAGGACATAAATCAAGATACATTAAATTATCTGAAGAAGTAATCCCCACGCAATAAGTTTACGAACAAAAATCAACGTGCATCGTGTTTCACGAAGAAAAAAATATGCACCAAGTTTGAAAAACATCAACATGCAACAAAACAATACATCCGCATACAACACGTCTCAGGAACAAAAAAAAAAACAATATACAACATGCAATGAGTTCTACGAAGAGAAATTAAAAGTTTCATGAGGAGAAAGTTAACATGCAAAAGGTTTCACGAAGAAATAATCAACACACAACATGATTCCTGAATAAAAAAAAATCAAATTGTAACTAAATTCATGAAAAAAAAACAGAACAAGTGTCATGAGGAGAAAAAATAGAAAATGCAACATGTCTCACGAAGAAAACATCAACACGAAACAACTATTTTCGAAGATAAAATAAAATAAAGTTTCACAAGGAAAAAATTAACATTGAACAAGTTTCACAAAGAAAGAAAAATCGACATACATTGGACCTTGTTTGAAATTCTGAAATAATCAATTGATTTTGAAAACTACATATATTGAACCTCTTGTTTCAGAGACGGTACCTGTTTCAGACAGGTAGCCCTACAGAGAGTGGCGTTTTCAGCAATTTTGTGGTACAAAAAAAGCGTCCTACCCAAAAAAAAACTCCAAGAAAGTTATCGTGTGAAAATTCTGAGATAGTCAATTGATTTAGAATTATCGAAAACTATACGCATATTGAGCCTCGAGTTTCAGAGGCAAAAAAAGTTTAACATAAAAAAAAAGTTTAAAATAGACATTTATTTTAGCCAAAAAAAACTGTCCAAACAAAAAAAATGCGGTGTTTTATTCATTTTGTGGTGCAAAACAACAATTCTAACCAAAAGAAGGTCAGAAATCAATTGTCAGACAATTCTAAGAAAGCTAACTGATTTGGAATGATCGAAAATCCATATGAATATTGAGCCTTGAGCTTCAGAGGCAGAAACGCCGTACGGTGGCGCATTCGTTCCTAGAGCTCCAGGTAGCCATAATAAATAAAAGGTTAACATATACATTTATTTTAGCGAAAAAGACTGTCCCACAGTAATGCGGCATTTTCAGCCATTTTTAGGTGCAAAACCAGATTTCTACCCAAAAGAAGTCCAAAAAAGTTATTGTGTGAAAATTCTGAGACAGTCAATCGATTTAGAATTAATGCATATCTATAACCATATTGAGCGTCCAGCAGTAATGCCGCAAGATAGCACACCGGTTTTCAAAAAATTTAAGTAGCCCTAAAAAATAAACGGCTAGCAGACATTTATTTTAGTCAAAAAGGTTGTCCCACAGCAAAGCGGCGTTTCCAGCCTTTTTGTGGTGCAAAGCAATAATTCCGATCAAAATAGGCCAAAAGGATATTGTTTGTAAAGTGTTAAACAGTTAATTGATTTAAAATTATCGTAAATATATACACAAATTGAGACTTGAGTTTAACAAGTCAATAAAACCGTAGGGTAGCGCATTCGTTTCCAAAGGGGAAGTAGTCCTACAAAATAAACGGCTAACATAGACACTTAATTTAGCCAAAAAAACACTCACACAACAAAGTAGTGTTTTCAGCTATTTTGTCGTGCAAAACAACAATTTTAGCAAAAAGATGGCTTAAATATTATTAAATGACAATTCTGAGATAGTTAATTGACCTACAATTATTGAGAATCTACACATATATTGAGCCTCGAGTTTCAGAGAGAGTATTGCCATACGCTAGCAAAATTGTTTTTAGAAGATGCAGGTAGTCCTACAAAAAAAACGGCTAACAAAGACATTTGTTTTAGGCGAAAAGTCTGTGCCCCAGCAAAGTGAAGTTTTCAGCCATGTTGATGTGCAACACAACAATTCTAGCCAAAAGAATTTCATAAAGCTATCGTGAGAATATTCTCATATAGTCAATTGATTTAGAATTATCGAAAAACTATACGCATACTCAGCCTCGATTTTAGGAGGTAGTAATGCCTCACTGTAGCGTATTCGTTTTTGAAGTTACAAATAGTTCTACAAAATATCGGTTAACAAAGACATTTGTTTTAAGGCAAAAAAGAATATCCCATAGCAAAGCGGTAGTTTTAGCTACTTTGTGGTGCAAAATAAAAATTCTACCCAAAACAAAAAACTATTGTGTGAAAATTCTGAGATAGTCAACTGATTTGGTCATGAAAATCTATATGTAAATTGAGCCTCGAGTTTCAGAGGACGTAATGCCGTACCGTAGTGCATTCGTTTCTAAAGGTACAGGTAGTCCCTCAAAATATCGATAGATATTTATTTTAGCCACAAATACTTATTTTAGCCACGATAGATATCTAAATGTGCAAGTAGTCCTACGAAATGAACGCCTAACTTAGACATTTATTTTAGCCAAAACGACTGTCTCATAGCCCACATGCATCCGTGATCTTACTTCTCGCAAAAAATACAAAATTCTTTATTTTTGTTTATAGGAGCTTTATAAAATGTAAACTAAAGCGTTAATAAAACTTTACCTCTAATAACAACCCTTCCCCTTGTGGAATCGGTTGCTAGGGTGGGCTACCCACAAATTGTCACGGTGGCGTGAAATATGTATAGTCTTGACTCAAAGAAACATAACATTTTCATTAAAACCTCTCAGATATATCCAAATGTGAAAAATATGTCTCTATTTTCTTGCAGACGCGTCCAATAGAGCCATAGAAATGATGCACTTTCATTAAGATCTATCATAAACGCATCTTAATACATTTGAATTCCGTAGTACCCACGTGTGCGTTGCCATTACGTCATTCCCGATAAATATACCAACTCAGGTAACATTGCCTCCCTTCCAATAAATCTAGCAAGGCATGTAAGATTTCGTGACATCCCACGAGTGCACCGTTATTACGTAATACCCATGTGTGTGTCCTCCTCAGTAACAACCGGGACTTAACCACTTGACTAACAGACTCTAAGCAACCCAATTGCATAACACCCCAAATTCTATTATATAACAACCAAAGAAATAGATAACTTCGAAGACCACACTGCCTTTCCATGACGAAAATATAACAGTTCAAAATAGGGATGAAATGTTTTAATTGACAGTGAAACAAATGTAAATTTTTTTTTAACTGGTTATTTCGAACACATATACAGTGTCCATCATCAGCAGTAAAACTAAAAGACATTAATAAAATCAAACAAAATTTATACCCAATAAACTAATTACATATAGTTTATTGCTCTTATTTTTTTTCAATGCAACAGCAGAAGCAAATCTCCTTGACCTTTTCTGTTCCGGTTCATTAGATTTATCTGACATATCAGGTGGACAGAGGTCAAAGATCTTAGGTGAAATGAGATTTACTTTATTTAACCTCAATAAATTCTCATAAATTGAATTCAATCCAAATTCACCTGTATCTCTGCTTATGGAATTATTCTTGAATAGAATTTTTTTTAATTTCGATTGTTTTCCTGAAAATTTGCTTTAAACCTTGGTCCCTAGAGATCAAAGAAATATTCTCAAACAAAATAAAATGATTTGGATAATTATGAATATGTTCCGATAGAGCCAACGTGAAATCTTCAGGTTTGGAATTTTGCTTTAAGGACGATGAAATAGAATTATGATGTTGCAGTAATCTTATTTTTAAATTATGGTTAGTACGTCCAACATAAGAGCTTCCACAAGTACATGGGATTTTATAAGCCCCACTTTGTTGCTCTGCTGAAGTTCGATCGTCTCCAGAATTTAAAAAAACTAGCCAAAGTATTACTACCTCTTAAAGTTACTTTAAACCATTATTTTATAAAATTCTTTTAAAATACCAAACCTGCCATTATGACCAATTGTTGCAAGTATAAAGTCATCAACAAGTGCTCTTAGCAAGTGGTTAGTGTCATTATGTAAACCGCTCATGTCGACACAAATTCTATACATTAAGAATTTCGGCAAAACTTGTGAAAAAACTAAAAGAAGTGGAAATTTCTTCAAATTCTATAATCTCAAGTATCGACATAGCATCAATGTAGGCTATACGAATATTGATGTAAAAGCCGTAGACATTCTTCTAGAAAGAAAGATATTATGAAATTTGGACTTAAGTAGTGGTAAAACAGTTTTGGAAGTCGGTGTTCTTAGGTTGCGCAATACGTTCTCTTGTTTTATTTCAATCCAGAGGGATTTTTTCGAACAAGTAAATGGTTTACCCACGAGGGCCTCTTTAAGTCCTTTATCAGTAAATTGTTTTGTAGAAAATATTGAAACAATAGCGTTAAATTCATATTTTTTAAAACACAAATTTTGGGGAAGATATATGGATGACATAACTTCAGTGTGGAATTATGGGGAAGAGGAATTAAAGGTTATTTAGAACATCTTAATTTTGGGGGAGGTGATTTAAAATTTACAATTGAATTAGAAGAGGATAAGAAACTTCCTTTTCTGGATGTTCTTCTTTTAAGAAATGAAAATAGTCTGGATTTTAAAATTTACAGAAAACCTACAAACAATAATAGTTTTTGTCGTTCTTCATCGGTCCCGCACGCCAAGTAAAAATTGGTTTAATCATATCCTTAAATGACCGTAATTTTGAATTTGCTCTCCAAAATTTATTGAGGGGAATTATTGTTGTTAAAAGAAATTTTAATAAGTAACAACTACCCAGGTTGGTTAGTTGACAAGACTTTTTTGAAAAGAAGGAAGAATTTCTAAAATTTTCTAACGATATCCTGGAAATAATTGAAAAGAAAGATGTTTTTTGTTCTTCACCATATGTTCCAGGGCTTAGTGAAAAACTTGAAAGGATTTTACAAAATAATGGTTTAATGGTAGCTTTAGGAGGTAGTGACACTTTGGCTAGTTTTTTAAATTCTGGAAAGTATTGAAATTCTGTAGAGCAACAAAGTGGGGTTTGTAAAATCTCATGTACTTGTGGAAGCGCTTATGTGGGATGTACTTACCAGAATTTAAAAATGAGATTACTGCAGCATCATAATTCTATTTCATCGTCCTTAAAGCAAAATTCCAAACCTGAAGATTTCACGTCGGCTCTATCGGAACATATTTATAATTATCCAAATCATTTTATTTTGTTAGGGAATGTTTCTTTGATTTCTAGGGACCAAGTTTTAAAGCAAAGTTTCAGGGAAACAATTGAAATTAAAAAAATTATATTCTAAATAACTCCATAAACAGAAAAACAGGTGAATTTGGATAGGATTCAATTTATGATAATTTACTGAGGCCAAATAAAGTAAATCTCATTTCACATATGAGCTTTGACCTCTGTCCACCTGATATACCAGATTAATCAAATGAACCGGAACCGAAAAGGTCAAGGAGATTTGCTTCTGTCGTTGCATTGAAAAAAAATAAGAGCAATAAACTATATGTAATTAGTTTATTGGGTATAGATTTTGTCTGTTTTTATTAATGTCTTTTAGTTTTACTGCTAATGATGGAAATTGTATATGTGTTCGAAATATCTAGTTAAAAATTTTTATATTCGTTTCACTGTCAATTAAAAGGTTTCTGTTATATTTTAACAAAAGAAATGATTCCCTATTACGCAACAGACACCTGAATCTCGTAGAAATCATTCCCAATGACGTAACATGCACCTTCACTTTGCCCAGAGGGAATCGTCGTTCAAATTAAATAATTAAAGGATGAGAGGAGTAGTGGCTAAGGGTCTCATCGGAAGCTGAGGTGCATCATTGCTAAGGAAGGTCACGGATGTCTGTCTATTTTTTTCCCAGGGGTAACGTAACGGCCCAGTGGTCATAGAATATCGGAAAACCGCATTCGAACGAAAACTAAAATTCTAGCGCCATATTTGAGTAACTAAAAATACTAGCGGGCAGAGTAAGCCCCCTTGCGCGCTCCTTTTTTCTCATTATGTAAAAGCTATGTAAGGTGAGGAGGCTAGGAATCTCTTAAATAAATTTATTTATGTTTTTGTTATATACCTCCTGCAGCTGAAGTTGCTGAAGTTGACACACTGAAGTTGACACACTGCAAACCGATTTCTTTCGCTAGTTTCTTTCAGCTTAGCCTGAGAAAAGACAAAGAGAAGGGACAAAATAGATGGGAAATATATAGTTATTAAAATATATAACATGTTTCTAAAGGGGTTAACCTAACTTCACATCTTGAGCTGCAGGGGGTATATCATACAAGTACCAAAAAAAATGTTTTATTGATGTGATTTTTTCCTTTTTTATTTGTTTTATATTGTGTTTCATTGAAGACAGCTGTTAAAAAAATTGTCAAAATATTCGAGTAGATTGTACAATCTTGTTATTCACTGTCTTCACAAACTCCTCATTATCCTCTATTTTTTGTATGAATTTGAAAAAAAAAAATTCCAAAATACACTTCAACTTCTGATCTTCTTGCAAACTTTTCAACTACACTTGCTCTTATGATCAGACGAGTAGACAAAGTATTTTTCAGTCTTGTTAGACAACGGCGCGTTTATAGTTACAGGCAAATCTAATTCTCATGACATCTAGTCGACCTTCGAATTTTGATTTCCACTTTTTCCTTAGGTCTTTTGGTGTATTTCCTCTTTGGGCGCGGCTCTTCAACCTTGCTTTTTAAGTCATCCATCCCATGACAGTGTTTTAGCATGTTTATTCTTCTACGTTTACTTAATTCGCTCTTTTTCAACCGTTTAATGCCCGTTCGATTAAGCCCTCCTCTTCTACCAGCCTTGTATACATCTTTTTGTTCATCTTCAAGACTTTTTTTGGCTGATTTCAGCCACGAAGGCGGTGCTTCTTTGTTCATTCGAATTGGCCAATAAAGCAATGATTGAAGTCGACGTGTAAGAAGATACTGAGAATACTCCGGTGTCAGCCTTGGAGTGTCATCTGTCACAGGCAGTCCCAAGCTACTTTGGCATAGGTTAGACTCCTGCTTCTTCATCATTTTTTCAAGAGAATCTTTATGATGAATTAAAGACCTTAACAGTAGTAAAGTTGGTACATTTGGAGGGTGGTAACATGTCTTGTCAAATGTGTTGTTTAATTCCTGAAGACTATTTTCCACTAGATTCTGATTTTTTATCATGGAATCTCCATTTCGCTCTTCAAGCATATTATTCTCAATTGGATTATCACTTAGACTCTTTGTAGATGTTATGTCTGTTTCATTTCTACTTTGCTCTACATGACTGCCATCTTCCTCAATATGACTTCCTCTCTGCAGAACTGAATTGTTTTGAACATGGCCCTGATTTTTTATTTTTTCAATTAACCTTCGTTTTTTTAATGAGGATTCTTCATAAGGGTCTCTTTCTACATACTGGCCTTCCCTCAATATCTTAACAAGGTGTTCTATCATGGCGTGGGGAACATATGTATCCAGCTTTGGATAGGCACAAAAAAAATCATAAATATTTCCATCTATTTTATCATAAGCCGTAAAAAAGTTGCAAGGATCCACTTCCAAGAACTTAAGATATCTCACCAGTAACATTGCTCCACATCGAGATTCTTTAGAGAACAATGAACAAGATGGGTTTCTATATTCAGACTTGGCCCTTCCAATTCGGACAAAATAGGGCTTGCAGTACTCTTTCAAATTTGTTCGCAGGGAAGCTCTCACTTTGGTGTTGATACGGTAACTATTGCCTTGAAGCCTTTCCCGGAACTTTTTAATGTTGAAACATCCGATTTGATTTATAACGTCATCATTTACTTTGTTATTCTGATTGAACTTCTCAGTTTCTTTATGTTCGGCATCCCTATGATAGGCTAAGAAACGATATCGACGTTCAACTTGATCGGCTGACTTTCCAGGAAATGAAGATTTTAGTCTAGCGTATGGAATACTATCTGGTTTATAAGACCTTTTCAAAGCATAAATAATACGATCGTCTTCTTCAGGGTGCCACTTATTGTTTTGATACTCATCAACATGACCAATCCCCTTGAGGTGTTGGTACCTCTTCTTAGCAGATTCCAAAGTCCTGTTAATACATGGGGAGGCTTCTTGATGCGGTTTATTTTCATCGTTGGGTTTCTTCTCGAGTTCAGTTTCAAACATTTCCCTTTCTTTAAAATAAATGATAAGAAGTGCATCTTCTATTCTGGTAAAACCTTTTACGTTTTTTGGAATCCTATTCTGAATTATACTATGAATTTTTCTAATTTGGTGATACGAATATCCTTCCAAACGCCTATAAAGCTCATTTTCAACATACTTGAAGGGCAAGACACCATTTATATCACTGACTGAGTCAATTATCTCCTTTTTTGAAGCTATTTCCATTTCTTCTGTCAATCTCTCCATCTGCTTCTCAAGCCATTTTTCTTTTTTTTTAGGAAATTTGTACCTTAGTTCTTTAACCAGTTGACTAAACTTTAACTCAGAATTTCTTATCAAATTCTGCAGGATCTCTTCATCAGATTTACTTATTGAATCATAAAGTAATCTGGGCTGAGCGTACTTGATCCAAAAGTTTTGCCACCAATCAATGTCCAATTCCTGTGATAGTTTGATGTTTATCTCTTTCACGACTTTATGCCAATCAATATCCTCAATGGCAATGACAGAGAGTTCTTCTGACCTTCTATCAAGCATATTTTTTTCTAACTCTTTTAAATTGGTAATTTCATCCAATATTCTATCCCTACCCTCCAGAAGAAGAGACATACGGGTCTTTATATACGAGACATACTTCGACCTTAATTCAGAAATTCTTGACTGAATACTTTCTAGTCTCTGACTAAATATCTCATTCTCAAGCTCAGTCGAATACAAAGTGCGATTTATTCTCGCAAAATCTTCACCAAGTAATTTTTCTTCTTTAATTATGTGTTTGCTTATCTCATTGTTCTCACAAGATAATGCAGAGCAGCCAAAATGATCAATTGTTTTCACAAAATCTGAATCCATTTCGAACTCTCTTTCTGTTTTGAATTCACTACTATTATCATAACTGTAATCTTTGTTGTATTCAAAACTGTCCAACATTGTATTACACAATTTGTCTAGGTTTTGGCGGTTCCAGCCTTTAACTGGTGGTTATCTGACACAGGAATAAAGCCCCACTGATTTTACTAAATGCAAGAAAAACTTTGGGTCTTGTGTTTTCATACAGTATCAGAGCAAGACAACAGATTTGCATTTGATAAAAAAAAAAAAAAATCAACAAAAGTAAGTTAAAAGGTTTATAAGAGCTATACTCTAACTTAATGACGTGCATGCCTTCTATCTTCAAACGAGCAATAATTAAGTATATATGTATTCAATATATATATATATATATATATATATATATATATATATATATATATATATATGTCCTTTTTTTGGAAATGGCTCAGTAATTTATTCAAAAAATTGATATAATATTAGCTTCTGGACTGAAAAAAAATCTAAATAGGTTATAACTTCGGAATAATTTTTTTTTCTCAGGGGTGATCGCATCAAACCTATGGTCCTCCTAATGACGTCACAGTATGCCACTTCCACTTTCCGAATTTATTTTTTTTACCTGTTTACAACGTCATCCGTTCACTGATGCTTTCCGCAGACAGATTGGGAACTTAAAATTGTGTTTCGCTTTAGCTTGATGCAATGTAAGCGATGATCCAACCATCAATTATAACATCTTTAGCTTCAAATCTGCTGGACAATTTATCACAAAAGAATGTGGTAGCACATACGACACAAACCATTCCCAAATTTGAATCACCTTCATACTGCTAAATGTCCTTTGTACACTCCGGTGATGCTATTGATGAACAGCTTGCACATCCTCCAAATTACAGAATCAGTTGCAAATGAGGATCTGTTGAATGAGATATTGTGAGACTAACTACGATGACATCACTTTCCATTTCGACCGGTGTTTGCGATGACGATACATAAATGACGAGAGCAAACTTTCGAATTTGTTGGCGCCCCTTTTAGCACACCTGTTTTTAATCATGGTATGGTGTACACATCATTTTCATACATTAAACGACAAAATACCTTTAAAGCTTAATATCCCCTGAAAATGAGCATCGGACGTATTATCTTAAGTGGTAGTCCCTGAAGCCGCGCCAAAACCGGCGGCACGCCACCTCCGAAAAGGCTTTGGCGCGCCGTCACTGTTTCTGTCCTCTTTACAACAATGTAATAATTTCTAATCAAAATGAGTTTCGACTAGCCCATATATTCCCCAATACCTTTTTTATAAATGTTTTCTTCTGTAGGTTGAATAATAGCCTATACGTAAAATCTTCATCAGACTGCTAAGGTCAATCGCATTCAGCCCCCAGCCTATACCATAGTTAACATTAGCTAAGAAGCGCTTTATTTCCAGTTTTTTTTTTACATTACTCCTAAGAAATAGAATCCAATCGTAAAACAATGAGAATCCCCAGTCACTGTAGCGTTGAGAGTTAGATGTTCAGAAGGATCAACTGGTTAATTTCTAATTTTGTTCTCTACTTTTGCAATTTTTATTTATAATTGATTTACATTCATTTTCACTATCATATTCAGTTTTTTCCACCCTTAGCTTTTACGCCAAAGTTTAACTTTTGCATTCACAAAACTTCGAAGCTGAAAAAATATCCATAAAAGAGCTGTCCTCCTAATAACAAAACACAAAATCGCAAAGAAAAGAAGACCAAGGACAATTAACAGCCAGTGAAAAAATTGAAACTTAAGCAAATATCAAACAGTTCGTGGTAACGAACTGTAGTAAGGAGCGATCCGGCTCAATAGTAACCAAAACTCTAAAAAATTGAATTTTGATATCAATATCTACATCAAAAGAATCGCATTTTAATGCTGATTTTAAATGTATAAGTTTCATCAAGTTTAGTCTTACCCATCAAAAGTTACGAGCCTGAGAAAATTTGCCTGATTTAGAAAAATAGGGGGAAACACCCCCTAAAAGTCGTAGGATCTTAACAAAAATGACACCATCAAATTCAGCGTATCAGAGAACCCTACTGTAGAAGTTTCAAGCTCCTATCTACAAAAAAGTGGAATTTTGTATTTTTTGCCAGAAGACAAATCACGGGTGCGTGTTTATTTGTTTGTTTTTTTTTCTTTTCCCCAGGGGTCATCGTATCGACCAAGTGGTCCTAGAATGTCGCAAGAGGGCTCATTCTAACGGAAATGAAAAGTTCTAGTGCCCTTTTTAAGTGACCGAAAAAATTGGAGGGCATCTAGGCCCCCTCCCACGCTCATTTTTTCCCGAAGTCAACGGATCAAAATTTTGAGATAACCATTTTGTTCAGCATAGTCGAAAACCATAATAACTATGTCTTTGGGGATGACTTACTCCCCCACAGTCCCTGGGGGAGGGGCTGCAAGTTACAAACTTCGAGCAATGTTTACATATTATAATGGTTATTGGGAAGTGTACAGACGTTTTCAGGGGGATTTTTTGGTTTTGGGGGTAGGGTTGAGGGGAGGGGGCTATGTGGGAAGATCTTTCCTTGGAGAAATATGTCATGGGGGAAGAAAAATTCAATGAAAAGGGCGCAGGGCGTAGAACGAATCTGGTCACATTAGAAAAAAACGTCAAATTCAGAGCTTAATATACAATGTTGGGTGTTCGGAGCCTCTCTATTATGGAGTATAATTTGAAAATAACACAACTATACGAGCGATAAAACATATATACCACAACCATAACTCAACTAACGAAAGAACTGCTAAGAGATAACACAACTATAAAGCGAAAACAGGTGAAAACTAACGGGAAAATAAACGAACTAAGAGGTGGAAGGGGCCCAGAGAAAAAATATAATCCTTTTCCAATTTTGAGCCTAACTTCCGCAAAGGAGTAATAATGTCAGAAGCCCCGAAATACCGAATTATTTTCTTTTTCCTATAAGACCGGGGTAAATGAAACAGAAACTTACAATATCGGAAATATAATATACACAATTCAGCCAGATCTTGTCTTTTTTTCAGGATAGGTGAAATACCAGATAGGAAAAGTATTGAATGGTCGCAAAAACTAGTGTATAGCAATTCAAGCGCTTTTCGATAATAATGACCACGATTAGCTACTATTTTACCATAACCCGCTTTAAGTTTTCTTTAATAGGCCGTACAATATTGATCCTAAAAGCTAGTAGATTCCAGTAAATATGAATGCTTGACCGCCGCAAATCAGAGACACAATGGATGGAGAAGTTAGAACGCGGATTTCAAATGGGCATAGACTTTGCATTAAAGACTATGTACTCGCACTTGTCAATATTCAATGACAGACCAACAGTTTTGAAATTTTTTGAAATAGATGATACGGAATTCGAGAGACTAGATCTAGAACGGCTAGATCTAGAAGTATATCATCCGCATATGCAATACAAGAGACATTTACCAAATTACAAAAAAGAAAGGGCATAATTGTGTATAACACACTGCGGATACAAATACTGAAAAGATACGGTGAAAGAACACCACCTTGACGCACTTCCAAGCGGGTTGGAATATTCCCATAACAATTAGAGTGAAACTTAACCGAATATAGGAATTACTATACCAAAACTGAAGAACCTGAACGATAAAACGTTGACTCCTGAACTGACAAGGGAAAACATAACTTGAGAATGAGAAATACTGTCAAAAGCTTTAGACAGGTTCAGGGCACAAAAATGGACCCAGCGATTTTACTGTGTATAGCTTTCTACTTTTTTCAAATGTTACCGCTACATATCTGTAAAATTAGCACACGCCACTTTCCTTGAATTTTCTTTCGAATCCTATTTGCACTGAATCTCTATTCCACTTCCAGTTGCATGCCGACTCTGTATCAAACAGTTCGTGGTAACGAACTGTAGTAAGAAGCGACCCGGCTCAATAGTAGACAAAACTCTAAAGGACGGGATTTTGATGCTAAAAGATACATCAAAAGAATCGGCTTTTAAAGCTGATTTTAAATATATAAGTTTCATCAAATTTAGTCTTTGTCATCAAAAGTTACGAGCCTGAGAAAATTTCCCTTATTTCGTTTAATAGGGGGAAACGCCCCCTAAAAGTCACATAATCTTAACGAAAATCACACCATCGCATTCAGCGTATCAGAGAACCCTGTAGCGAAAATTTCAAGCTCCTATCTACAAAAATGTGGAATTTCATATTTTTGGCCAGAAGACAGATCACGGGTGCGTGTTTATTTGTTTTTTTTTTTTCAGGGGTCATCGTATCGACCAAGTGGTCCTAGAATGTCGATAGATGGCTCATTCTAACGGAATTGAAAGTCAACGAATCAAAATTTTGAGATAGCCATTTTGTTCCGCATAGTCGACAACCATAATAATTATGTCTTTGGGGATGACTTACTCCCCCACAGTCCCTGGGGGAGGGGCTGCAAGTTACAAACTTTGATCAGTGTTTGCATACAGTAATAGTTATTGGGAAGTATATAAACATTTTCAGTTTTTTTTTGTTTTGGCCGGGGGTGAGGGAAGAGGGTTATATGGGAGGATCTTTCCTTGGAGGAATATGTCATGGGGGAAAAGAAATTCAATGAAAAGGGCGCAGGATTTTCTAGCATTACTATAAAAAAACAATGGAAAAAAAACATGAAAATTTTTTTTCATTTGAAAGTACGGAGTAGCAATAAAACTTAAAACGAACAGAGATTATTACGCATATGAGGTGTTTTTCTCCACCTAAATACCTCCCTCTTTATGCTAAAGTATTTTTAGTAATTTCAACTATCTATTCTACGGCCTTTCTGATTGAGGGGTAATTCTTAAAGAATTGGGACAAAAGTTAAGAGTTATCAAACAGTTCCTGGTAACGAACTGTAGTAAGGAGCGACCCTGCTCAATAGTAATCAAAACTCTAAAAAATGGAATTTTGATACCAATAGCTACATCAAAAGAATTGCGTTTTAATGCTGATTTTAAATATATAAGTTTCATCAAGTTTAGTCTTAACCATCAAAAGTTACGAACCTGAGAAAATTTGCGTTATTTTAGAAAATAGGGGGAAACACCCACTAAAAGTCATAGAATCTTAACGAAAATCACACCATCAGATTCAGCGTATCAGAGAACCGGACTGTAGAAGTTTCAAGCTCCTATCTACAAAAATGTGGAATTTTGTATTTTTTGCCAGAAGGCAGATCACGGACGCGTGTTTATTTGTTTGTTTGTTTTTGTTTTTTTTTTGTTTTTTTTTCTTTTTCCCAGGGATGATCGTATCGACCCAGTTGTCCTAGAATGTTGTGACAGGGCTCATTCTAACGGAAATGAAAAGTTCTAGTGCCCCTTTTAAGTGACCAAAAAAATTGGAGGGCACCTATGCCCCCTCCCACGCTAATTATTTTCCCAAAATTAACCGATCAAAATTCCGAAATAGCCATTTTATTCAGCGTAGTCGAACAACCTTATAACTGTGTCTTTGGGGACGACTTACTCCCCTACAGTCCCCGTGAGAGGGGCTACAAGTTACAAACTTTGACCAGTGCTTACATATAGTAATGGTGATTGGGAAGTGTGCAGGCGTTTTCAGTAGGATTTTTTGGTTGGGGGGAGGGGTTGAGAATAGGGGGATAGGCTGGGGGAGCTTTCCATCGAGAAATTTGTCATGGTGGAAGAAAATTTCCATGAAGGGAGTGCAGGATTTACTAGCAGTATTAAAAAAAAAACAATGAAAAAAGAAATATGAAAAAGTTTTTTTTCAGATGGAAGTAAAGAGCAGCATTAAAACTTAAAACGAACAGAAATTATTACCCATATGAGGGGCTCACCTCCTCCTAATACCCCGCTCTTTACGCTAAAGTATTTTTTGTAATTTCAACTATTTATTTTACGGATTTGGTGATTCAGGGGTCATTCTTAATGAATTGGGACAAAATTTAAGCTTTAGTGTAAAGAGCGAGGTACTGACGAGGGGGCGAACCCCCTCATATATGTAATAAAAACATGAGAATACAAAACTTCTTTACGTAAGCTAATTTATAAGTTACGTATATCTTTTACTAAAAAAAAAATTCGTAAAAAATTAAAAGTTCTAGTTGCCTTTATCTTAATTAACCAAAAAGTCGGAGGGCAACTAGGCTTCCTCCCCCGCTCTTTTTTCTCAAAATCATTCGATCAAAATTATGAGAAAGCCATTTAGCAAAAAAAAATAAATATGCAAATTTCGTTTTAATTATTCCTCTGCGGAGCCAAAATCAAAACATGCATTGATTGAAAAACGTTCAGAAATTAAATAAAAAAAAAACAAGTTTTTTTTAACTAAAAGTAAGGAGCAAAATTAAAACTTAAAACGAACAGAAATTACTTCGTATATGAAAGGGGCTGCTTCCTCACCAACGCCCCGCTCTTTACGCTAAAGTTTTTTACTATTTTAAAAAGAAGAGTTGAGAGAAAGAGTCAAACTTTAGCGTAAAGAGCGGGGCGTTGGTGAGGAAGCAAATCCCATGTTAAAATCGAAAATTTATATTTAAAAAGTACTCAAGTATTCATTGGCGGAAAATACCGCTTTTAATATCAGGCCATAGCTTCCTGAAGATGCTACAAAATGTTTGCTCTATTTCCTCTAATTGCTTAGAAATCTTAGAAAATGTCTCGCTCTTTTTCACAAGTGTACTCTATGAAGGATGTTGATCTTAGAACAAAATCAGTACTATCATGAGAAGAAGACAATAACCTGTAAGATGATTGCAACCATTTTTCGATGTATTTTCCTGTTTTCGAACAGTCCCATAGAATATTTTCAGCTACCTGAAATTTGTATAAGCGTTTTGCCAGAAAGAATCGTTTCAGATCGCCCTAGAAACCAGACTGACAAGCTGGTATAACTAACCTGCTATTTCCGCCAATGAATAAGTGCTATTTGAAGGGTTTGACAATCGACGGTCTCTAGAGAATTGAGAGACAGAAGGCTACACTAACTTTGATTTTGAGCCTCGATGTTTTCAAGTTCACTTAATCACGGCCTTAACTTATTTACGTTGTGGTCACTTGAGCCTTGTTTTCACTGTTTCCATTCCAGGGATTCCTCTCCCCTAAAATGGTAATTTTGGGGTCTTTCAGGGGGAAACTTGTTCATTTAGGGATATGAGAATTCTCACAAGTGTTTTTTAATTATTAAGAAATTTCTAGGCTACTGATCCTAGAAAATCTTTTTCCGTCGCGAAAAAGGAAAATAGGACTAAGTAATTTTTCACCTCATTTTTACAGAAGGCTGATTGTCTGGACGTGCCATAAGAGAGTTAAGGAACTTTTGCGAAGTCGATTAGGAAGCATATTATGTTTGAATGGTTACCTATGCTGGATCGAGCCTTCTAGCCGTCTAGACGACGACACCAACAACTAAATTGACCCAGGAGTCATGAGAAGAGCGATCCAAAAATCCTTTAAAACTACTAATCGTTTGAAGAAAAGTTGGTAAAGGTAAAAATTAGGGACCTCTGCATTCAAAGGTGCAGAATTACTGTTAAATTAAACCCGGACAAGCAGTAATAAATTAATTGTTTATATCCTTTTCCTACCGGACAGCTCTCTGCACCTTTAGAGCCCAATAGGCTGAATAATATACAGTAATAAATAGGATGTTTTTATCAGGAGTCCCTTCTCCTTCCCTTTTCTGTACTTCTAACGAAAACTTGGTTAGTTATTAAGAAAAGAGCAATTTTCATGTTATTTTTCATATATCTGCCTCCTCCTGTTTCCAAGCATCCCGGTCTCTTTTTGTGATTCTTGTTGGCGGGGCCTTGAGAATGGCGGGGCATGATGCTTGGGTCCTCTCTGTTACCTTAAAATGCCTGCACTTCATCAGCCTTTTCATGCAAGGAAACAAAAAAAAAGTTCGAAGGCCACATCTGGGCAGTAGGGCTGCTTCAAAAGCGTTGGGGATCCGGCCTCGGTCAAGTAGCTCTTCACGAGAGAGGCGGTGTGAGCCGGGGCGTTGTCATGATGCAACTTCCAGTCAACTACAGTGTCTTGCCGGACCCGGTTGACCTTTTATTTGAGTCTCTTGAACACTTCGACATACAAACTCATGGTGAACGATGGCTTTGATGTCAAAAAGACAATGAGGATCGTTTTCACATTGGATGTGGTCATTCTTGCCTTTTTTGGGCGAGGAGACACCAACGTGTGCTATTCGGAAGATTGCCTCTTTGTCACGAAATCATACTCAAAGATCCAGGACTCTTAACCTGTTCAAATATGTTCAAATTTTCTTGGCACACTTTCACTCACCGCTATTTTTGGTCGTCAATGAGTACTTTTGGAAGAATCTTCGCGCACACCTTGCATATGTTCTCATGCACCATCACAATGTCATGAACCACATATTTTGGTTAATTTAACATTTGGGCAATTAAACAAATACACTTAATCGACGGCCTGAGTTCAAAACTTTGCGCACAAGAGTCACGTCATCAGTGGTCATCATTAACCTCTTCTCGACCCTCCAAATAGGCCTGCTGCCACCGAAATACACAAAACCACATACAAGCGCCCCCACCAACTAGGTGTTGGGGTGGCGCGAAGCGCTACCCCAGCAGCTAGTTTATGATAATTTATTGAGGTAAAATAAAGTAAATCTCATTTCACATAAGAGCTTTGACCTCTGTCCACCTGATATATCAGATAAATCTAATGAACCGGAACCGAAAAGGTCAAGGAGATTTGCTTCTTTTGTTGCATTGAAAAAAAATAAGAGCAACAAACTATAAGTAATTAGTTTATTGGGTATAAATATTATCTGTTTTTATTAATGTCTTTTAGTTTTACTGCTAATGATGGACATTGTATATGTGTTCGAGATATCTAGTTAAAAATTTTTATATTTGTTTCACTGTCAATTAAAAGGTTTCATCCCTATTTTGAACTGTTATATTTTAACCAAGGAAATGATTCCCTATTATGTAACAGACACCAGAATATCGTAAAAAACAATCCCAATGACATAACATGCACCTGCACCTTGCCCAGAGGGAATCGTCGTCCAAATTAAATAATTAAAGGATGAGAGGAGTAGTGGCTAAGGGTCTCATCGGAAGCTGAGGTACATCATTGCTAAGGAATGTCACAGATGTCAGTCTATTTTTTTCTCAGGGGTGATCGTAACGTCCCAGTGGTCATAGAATATCGGATAACCCCATTCAAACGGAAACTAAAATTTTAGCGCCATATTTCAGTGACTAAAAATACTGGAGGGCTGACTAGGCCCCCTTGCGTGCTCCTTTTTACTCATTATCGTCCGATCAAAATTTTGATTCAACCATTCTGTTCAGCACATTTGAAAGGCTGAATAACTACGCCTTTGGATATATTATGACCCCCTAATAACCCCTGGGGAAAGTTCTTTAAGTTATAAAATTTGCACATTGTTTACGTACAGTATTTGCTATTGGAAAGTATGTATACATTTTTCGGGGGGGGGGTGATTTTTCTGCTAGGGGATTTTCC